>NW_018127883.1:10001351-10020827 GCF_001952655.1 Monopterus albus | reverse complement strand
CATCACAATAAACAACAACCCTATCTCTTAAAGCAGAGGCACTAGACCTGGCAGCACAGATGCCAGCTTCCATCACAGAGCTGATTGAAATGTTAACAGAAAATGTGTATTTTTAAATATGCTGCCTAAATGTTGCAGAAACTGTCCAGGGTGGACCCCGCCTCTCCCCCAGTGTCAGCTGAGACTGGCTCAAGCCACAACCCTGTTCAGGACAAGCAGTATAGATAATGGATGGATGGATGGATGGATGGATGGATGGATGTTGCATAAAACAAGCAGCCTACTATGCATATATGGATCCTAGTATCTTATAGATTAACAACATGAGAGAAAAGAGGCACTTCTATTGCCTGGGGTGGCCAAAATGTCAATGAGAAGAAGATGAAGTAGAACAGAAGCATGTAATGTTGTAGCCTCATAACAAAAGTAATATCTACCATGTAAATCTCCATTGTAATCCTCTGTGAAACTATATTTTTAAGTAGTCCATACAATGTGTCATAAACACATTATGAACCATGCAAATGGTATGCTCCTCCATCAAAATGATTCAGCATTAAAATATGTAAAAAAAAAAAAATTAACAATAGCAATAACATTCACAACCAGTACGCAGGGAAGTAAAATGTGGTGTGTCCGTAGTCCCCCTCCTGTTGGAATGAATGAGCCAGTCATTTCGGTGCAGGCACAGCTATTTCTCTAATGACTGACAGTTCTTGTTTTCTTGCCAGGAGGGTGACTGAAGCAACTCAGCTTCGAATTAGCTGCCACCATGTGTGTTGCATGTAGCCCCACCAGCCATGCCGTGATCTCACCCCTTGCCAGAGATTCACTCATTGGCCATGAAGTTACAGGCTGCTATATGGCCTTAGCATTGAGATACTCTATAGCATTAGAGACTGTTATGTCTCTAATCCCATCACAGAATGTGGCAGCGTCTGATGCAGTAAAGTTCAACTGGGGAATCATGCTGGTGATGTCAATTAGATGAACATGTAAGTATTTTACTGCACCATAAAGAATTTTAAGGGCATCCTAATTCATTCGCATTATGATGTGCTATCAGAACAATTACATCCTGTAACCAAGTCATTTGCCATTTTGAGATCACCTATTTCAAAGCTGTCACCATGTCAAGAACTGAGACAGAACCCATGTATGTATTTTCCACACCACCTATCCTCTCCAGGATATAAAGGCTTATCTTCTGCCCAACTTGGGCCAGATGGAAGAAACCAGAGCCACTAGAGAAAACTCACAAATACAAAAAGGAGACACATAAACACATAAAAGCCCAGTGGCCATGCTTCTACCACTACTCACACTAACTGGTAGCAAAATTATTTCATTAATTCTAGGCTACAGGTTTCTTTGCCTGTTTGCTTTGTTGTCAGTTTTTTTGTTCAATATGATGAATCACAACTCAAAACCCAGCTACAGTTCCTGTACTATGTAGTACTGCACTGACACCCAACTTAAGACTTCTCATTGTCATCATGATGCTGAAACAGCCAAACTATCAATCAAATTTTATTTGCATAGCGCCAAATCATGACAAAAGTCACCTTAGGACACTTTACAAAGTAAGGTCAAGACCTTAGTGTTATAATGTTTATTACAGAGGGAAAACCCAACATACCCCCTTTGAGCAGCACTTGGTGACAATGGGGAGGAAAAACTCCCTTTAACAGAAGAAACCTCCGACAGACCCTGACTCTTGGTGGGCGGCCTTCTGCCTCGACTGGTTGGAGTGAGTGGATATAGGAGAGACAAAAGAAGAAAAGCAATAAGACACAACAAACAATCACACACTGGTCAGGTTGATGTGGCTGGTGACTGTTCATCAGAGACATAGAGCTCCAGGGCCAGGGCAACCTGCAGAAAGGTACAGGGAGAGAGAGAGGACACACTACGGGAGAGAGGAGATACAAAGTAATGTGTAATGGTGGCATATAGTAGCGTAGGGAGAGAGGAAAGGAGAGGAGAGGGGAGGAGGGGAGAGAAACTCAGAGCATCATGGGGCCACCCAGCAGCCTAGGCCTATAGCAGCATAACTAAGGGAAGGCTCAGGGTCACCTGATCCAGCCCTAACTATAAGCTTTATCAGAAAGGAGAGTCTTAAGTCTAATCTTAAAGGTAGAGAGGATGTCCGCCTCCCGAACTGAGACTGGGAGTTGGTTCCATAGGAGAGGAGCTTGATAGCTAAAGGCTCTGCCTCCCATTCTACTTTTGTGGATTCTAGGAACCACAAGTAAACCTGCACTCTGAGAGCGAAGTGCTCTATTAGGATGATAAGGCTCTATGAGGTCTTTAAGATACAATGGAGCCTTGTCGTCAACGGCTTTGTATGTTAGGAGAAGGATTTTAAATTCTATTCTGAATTTTACAAGAAGCCAGTGAAGAGAAGCTAATAATGGAGAAATGTGATCCTTCTTGGTAGTTCCTGTCAGTACTCTGGCTGCAGCATTTTGGATAAATTGGATACATTTATGGAATTATTGGGACATCCTGATAGTAACGAGTTACAGTAGTCCAGACTGGAAGTAACAAATGCATGGACCAGTTTTTCAGCATCACTTTGACACAGGATGGTCCTGATTTTTGTAATATTGCGCAGCTGAAAGAAGGCAGTTCTAGAAACTTGGTTTATGTGTGAATTAAAGTACATATCCTGGTTGAAAATGACTCCAAGGTTCCTCACAGTAGTACTGGAGGCGAGAGCTATGTCATCTAAAGTAACTATATGATTAGACAGCAGATTTTTAAGGTTTTCAGGCCCAAGCACAATGACTTCAGTTTTGTCAGAGTTTAGAAGTGTAGAGTTTATGCTGGTTGTTTATTTTTGTTTATTTTTGCTTGTTCTTGTTTATTTCTGCTTACTTTTATGTTCATGTTTGTTCATTTGTCTGACTGTTATGAATGGGAAGTTATGTGTTATTTTATACAGTTGATTTGTTCACCATAGTTAATTACTACTGACTCTGTAAGGGGGTGAGGCATTAGAGACTTGACTGACTGCGTTGTTTAAGTTGGGTTTCACTGGAGTATGTGAGAAAGACTCTGTTAAGGTTAAGGTTAATTGAGGAGTTGTTAGTTTTGTAATATGGACATTATTTTAGACTTAATTTTAGCTGTAGGAAGAGGTCAGTGCTTAATTACAACTGTCAGAGTTTAGAGGCGTTAAAGTCTCAGGCCAACATGGTCATATTTTGATTTTCTCTATTCTGAGTTCCAAAGTTCCATAGTTTAAAAACCATGGAAGGGGGGAATCTGTAGTGGTTAAAAATAAATCAGATTCCAGAAGAACTATGCCATAGAACAGTATGTACTTCATATATGGACATTATTTGTACTTGTTTTATTATCTGTACTTATTTGAGCTGAGTGGCTCTGGTTCATTAAGTACATGTGAGTTGGGCATGTGATTTGGCAAACAGGAACTAGATGCTTCCTGTTTTCGAAATCCATCTCAGGGTGTTGTCTCCCAAAACTGAAGACAGGAAGTTAGGTTTAGAAATAGACGCAACAGCATAAGGGAGGCGGCTGATAAAAAAGAGTGAGCTGGAGAGGAGAGAGAAGGAGGATCATGCTACCGTGAGCAGTGTACCACCAGCCCGGCCTCGGAGGGCTGGTGGGAGACGGCGACTGACTGGGGCTGACTGACTCGGGACTGGCAACCAATGACCTGACTGACTGGTGTCCTGACACCCTTCTTGGGCTTTACTCATTCCATTGCAAGAGGGGAGTCTCTGTTCCCTGATCTCTGTTCTCTGTTTCCTAACTACAAGATTATCTGTTTGAATGCTACTCTATTTAGAATAATTGTAATATTAAATGATCCTTTAAATTGTAATGGTTTGTCTGAATTTATTCAGTTGGTATTTCACTCTTGCCACGACAGTACTTCCTGTGCCAGCTCAGGAAGTTCGACATGCCCCAGGAGGTCATTAGTGTGAGCCTGCCCGCCATGGAGGACCTGTATACTGCACAGGTCAAAAGGAGGGTGGAGAGGATCACTGCAGACCCCTCACACCCCGGACACAATCTGTTTGAACTCCTCCCCTCTGGAAGGCGTTACAGGTCACTGTGCACCAAAACAACCAGGCACATGGACAGTTTCTTCCCCCAGGCCATCACTCTGATGAACACTTAACCCACGACAGTATGTCTGGACAATAACCCTCAGTGCAATACCTGTATATATACATTCTACAGATTATACAAACTCATACAGGTCTCTAGTTTTAAGTACTGTTTTTATCCCTATTTATGTCATTTCAATGAACATTCCTTTGTTGTCTGCATTGTTTACTGTCTGTTTATACTGCATTGTTTGCACTGTTTGTTGCTGTCAGTGTTGCTGCTTATTTTGCTATTTTACACAGCCGTATGCTGGTTTACTGTTTGCACATTGATAGCCACACCTGGTCAATAAAGCTGATTCTAATTCTGATTCTGAAGTAAGAAGTTACAGGTAATCCAGGCCTTAATGTCTTTAAGACATGCTTGAAGTTTTACCAGCTGATCTGATTCATTTGGCTTCATAGAAAAAATATAACTGAGTATCATCTGCATAGCAATGGAAATTTATGCTGTGCTTCCTGATAATATTGCCTAAAGGGAGCATGTATAAAGTGAAGAAAACTGGACTTAACACAAAGCCCTGTGTAACATCGTGACTAACTTTAGTTTGGCGGAAGATTCACCATTAACATGAACAAACTGAAATCTTTCAAATAAGATTTGAATCAATTAAGTGCAGTTCATTTAATCCCTATAACATTTTCAAGTCTCTGCAATAAGATTCTGTGATCAATGGTGTAAAAAGCTGCACTGAGATCTAAGAGGAAAAGTATGGCGACAAGTCCATTAGCTGAGGCCTAAAGTTGTTTGTCACTGTCCATGGTCCTGAAACATCCAAGCCTTGTTCATGTTATGTGACTCTGTCCATGGTGCTGAAACACCACAGCCCTATTCACTTTGTGACTCTGTCCATGGTGCTGAAACACCACAGCCCTGTTCACTTTGTAACTCTGTCCATGGTGCTGAAACATTTAGTACCAGTTTCTCCATGTGTCTCTGTCCATGTCCCAAGTTTCTGTTATACATATACAAGTAGATATTAAGTTATATATACTAAAAACACAGTGTCAGAATAGGAAAAATATATTAACTATTTATATTTTAAATTAAATTTATGTGTTCACTAATTTTAGGCACACATTGAAATACATTAAACAATCAGAACTAATTTTAAGCTTTTGAACATTTGTTACAAGACTTTGGAAAAGCTGCAGCTGTGCACATGGGCATCTATGTAGCCTATGGGATTTATAGGAAAGCTCAAAGAGTCACTCATACTGACATATGACAGCAACTCTTGCTGTCAGGGTATAAAAAAGAACATTGTTTGCATCCATTTAAGTGATGGATTTCAACTTTGAAGTCTGTTTCATGACAAATGAATGAAAATTATTCAATGAAACATTCTTCTGCAGGTCTTAGGAATGACACTGTCCATTATCTGTCTCTGATCGGAATGTATGCAGCCCCTCTTTTTCTGTAAAAAATAAAGACTGCATCACTCACTTGAAAGCAGTTGCACTGATATATTTGCCTTAATAAAGTAATGAACTTCTTGTTAAAAATAAATATTTAATAAGCACTGAGCACAGTACAGACCAACTGAAAGCCTGACTAAGGCAGTATGTTTCTATGCAACTGAAATCTTGCAGGGGTACTACCCTTAAATTGCAGTGTTTACCCACTCTGAAACCATCCTTCTGAGGTTTGGGGATCTGAGGATGGAAACTTATCTGACAATTCACACTTGAATTATTTGGACACAAAATTGAGTCAATATTAGTGGGTCTGTGTCTCCAACAAATGTCTGTGACATGAATACAAGTGTCAAAACTAAGTCATGCCTGTTGATGCCTAATCTTATATGAATGCCCAGCAAATGGAAAAAAAAATGTATAAAAAAAGCATTATACCGATAAGCAGCAAAAAGACTGTCATTCAAAATTCAAGTCAGCCAACCAGAGGCACACAGGGGCTTAATTTCAGGGATATGTTGACTCCCACACACAGGGTCTTTCTTTGTCGGTTTGGATCATTATCCAGTTCAGTGACTGCCCTTTCAAGACTCTGAGCAGCCTAAATATTTCCCACTTTATTACTCATAAAGTACTACCAATTGTATTACTCATATCTGGGCAGATTATATTACGGTAAAGTCCTTTTCAACATTGATTTCCCATGAGTCCACAGAATGAACTTTAATGGACCTTCATTTTTACTAAAACCCTTTCTGTGAGGTGTCTTAATTTGATGCCAAGTGCAATAGATGAGTCAAATGCCCAGACGTCTCATATGACTCAAGGTGGAGGGTTTTGAGGGGCTGTAATTTCTGATGAATCAAAACAAAGTTCTTAATCTCAAAACTTTAAAATAATATTAATAAAAAATAAAGGGGGGAGGGGGTCAAGAAGTGACTCAGTGCATAGCTGAAGACTTGTCACATTAAGCTATATTGGTTTTGTTACATTACTGGGCCCGTTAAATAAGACCGAGAATAAGAATCTGATTCAATTTATTTAGTAACTACAGCAAAGTAACTTGGTAACATAGAGCTGTGTGTACAACAGATAGAAGTTATATATGCAGCATGCATCAAATTACATCAATTTGACCTCTACTATACATGAAAATACATTTTGAAATGCATCTTCTTTAGAATTTTCTTTGTGAAACTTTGTTTTGGCAACAAATGTGTGTGTGTGTTCCTCCTTCAGTTATGAAGTTGTTTTTATATTAACTGTTTTAGGAAGGTTCTCATCATGGTTAAAAAGCATTTTCCTTTAAGTCGAAAGCTTTAATCACTATATAATACTTAACTGCATTAACTCAACTTGCCAGATTTAAAGGCCAAGTTAACCACCCCCTTCAGGAGATTAATACTTCTGTGTCCACCACATAAGCCTTTCATTATGGGGACATTTATTCCTTTTACTTACATATTCCTCTCATTTATTTGCATTTTCAGGATGTGCTCGTTTCAGGCTATCTTATAACAAATGATTTGGTTGCCACTGCACATTTGTATAACAGAATATTTATGTCTGGTAGGAAGCCAGTGATTGCCAGACAAAATTCACAAGCTCCCTAGTGGCCATCATTCATTATCGAGCACATTTCTGTCACACATACTCAGAAGGTTTTCTACACTAATCTTAATGCATACTGGTTCTGATGCTTTAGCTTCCTATTTTTGTTAGCTTCTTGTTGTTGATAAGGAAACTCAAGCTTATCAGACTCAATTGCTCTGGCTGAGCGCTGGGATAATTCTTTAAGTGTAAAATTCAAATGTAGGGAACCGGAACAGAAATCAACCTGATAGTATTCTTCAACATGATGCAACTTGGTGGCAATGAGAGTTAAAATTCGGCATGTCTGATGCAGGGATGAAGTCAGCACAGGATGCACCAGTAGCCACGTCTCTGCTGACCTTCATGCTGCACTTTAAGATTAGCTGGACAAGCTAATGTTATGTTAAGTAAATCTTTTTTTTTATTTATGTAGGTCAAGCATGGTGTATGGGAAGTGGGCTTCTGTTTGAATGCTCATCTGCATTATTGCATTAACAAATCCCATTTGTAAATTCCATGGTTTCTAAAATAATTTACTGTCACTGTATATTAATTGCGGCTGATGTCACAGGCAGTCATGTCTTTTTAAATACCACATTTTTTGACAGTTTGCTAAAGCTCTCATTAGCAGCATCCACTAACTTTGCTGCATCTAAACTGTCTGATCCAAGGAAACTTGTTAACAGATATATTCATGTATTTTTGTAGGAGTGCAACCTTCTGTTAGGATAAAATTATCCTAATTACAAATATGTTAATGTATATTTTCAATATTCTGTGTCTTATAATCATGTTTGTTAGAAGTGTTTCATTTTAACTGCAAAGTTAAAAAAAAAACATTGGAAGCAGTTTTTAATTTTTATTCAGTAATGACTTTATTTTAGTTAATGTCTCAATTTTAAATTTATTTCCAGTCTCTGAAGATTGCTACTGCTTTTTGAAACAGCTTGATAACAGATACAATAGAGAAAAAACAAATCTAGGAGTAGCAGTAGGAAAAATGAACATGCATCCTAATATCTGTAGATAATTCTCTGTGCCGGTGGATCTATAGTTTCACCCACAATCACCTTAAAGAAAATATTTCAATGATAATTTATTTATTTATTTATTTTTTTTGTCAGAACCTTGTACTATAGTCTAACCCACTATTCCAAATGTGAATCATCACTGTAAATTAAATATTTCCATATCCGTTTCCCAACATCCAAGCCTGAGAATGCAAAATTGACTGTTCTTTTTTCAGGCAACATATTTGTTTATCTCATGGAGTAAGGACCAATCATGGTGACAGCAAGTCATTTTCAAGATCAATTGCTGGCTCCTTGCCTCTGGCCTTAGCAGTGCATTATCATAGTAATGACTTTTTGACCTTCCATTTTAAAGTGGAGATCTACATTCTTAGTTCTGGAGACAAATGGTATACCTGAATGGCATGTGTACTGTAATCTGTAATTAATTATTCTCTACAGGACCTTGTATATTCAAGAATCATAACTGGCCATCCATTAAATAGGTATAATGAAGTGTGAAGGTACTGGAATTAAGTCTCTGTTAACAGCACATCTATCTTTGTTGACACATTAGTAAATTAAACTGGAACATCACTGTAATTACATATTGACATGATTACTATAGTAGGAAGTGTCCTTTATATTAGTGTACCTAAAATAACAACACAAAATACTGAAATGCACATATTTTCCCCTTATAGTGTGAGAACTTTATGTATATTGAAGTATTACTGTCTGTGTATATACAGGAAGGACGGTAAACATAGTGGCATGCTAACCACCTTAAACATATTGTGCTTTTGCATGAGAGCTATAACAGAAGACAGGGAAGTTTGTATAGTTTGGACAGCTTAAAAACTGATGGCTGAGAACAGGGAGAGGGGCCCTAATTAAAAAATAATAATAAAGAAATAAATAAATGGATCGCCTATTCACAGATGGTTGAAAGCCTGCCATGCAAAATGCCCCTCAGGACAGAAACTTGTTTTTGCTGCCAGGCAGTTATTTGGCATTTTAAAAACTGTTGGCAGGCCTCATTCTCTCTCATGCCGTATCTCATATCTGTGTTCACATAACTGTACAACTCTGGCTGGGTTAAGGTTAGCCCTTTTTCAGCTGGCTGGGGAAAAGCACAAACAGTTCTTTATGCCAGATGTAGCCAGTCACATGAAACCTAAGGTTTCAAAGAAGATATCTTAGTCTATGGATTAACCAAATGTGAAGACTTAACATACTGCTTACTACAGATGGGACAATATATTGAAATTCAATATATCACGATACAAAACCATCACAATATGTATCACATGGTCTCCAAACACCAGTAACTTCATATCTTTTGTGAAAAGGAATGGAAGTTAATACAGTATACCTGGTTGTTCTTAACATAAATCAAACCAATGCTAGAAAGAAAAGGGGACAAAAAGAGGAATAAAGAACAATTATTCTGCAGTTAGTCAATATATTGTCATCATTGAATTTTTAATTGCCTTGTGATTGAATTAAATTGTATACGCCATAGTGTGCGTCAAATGGTATTGAGAAGAAATCATATCGTCCCATCCCTACTGGTTATAGACATACAAATTATTGTTACTGTTGTGCAAAAGTCAGCAACTAATTTTAGAAATAAAGACATCACAGTGTCACTGATTGACTGAATAAGTCATATCTTTGATCACACAGGCTCAGGATACTTTGTGATTTGGCTCAATCGGAAGAAAGATCAGCAGAATGATTTTCCTGCAATTTGAACAGCTTAGCTGGTTATCTGTCTGCGCTTTGGTTCTGTTGGACACTAATATCTGACAGTGCATTGTCCTTTCCTCTGTGCTACCTGTTGTTGGGAACTGAAAGAAGATTATATTTTCTAGCTTTGCAAAGGCATCATCTTGTGTCAGTTTAAATGAGAACGACTGGCTGATTGATTTTCCTCTTACAAATCAATGTGTTCTTATTCATCCAGCCTTGGCAGATATTGCAGAGTTGTTTTAAGAAGGTGTTCATCTCAAAAATTGAAATTCTGTCATTATCTAATCAGCCTGATGTCACTCAAAGCTCTGGTGTTTGTAGTGGGTCGCAGAAAGGAAACAGAGGAGAGGAATTACGGCTGGACTCGAACCGCTGACATCATGTAGGAAATTGTTTCTTTGTATATGGTGCGTTACAACATAAGCAGCTGGCTGTCTCTAAAGTCACTGCACTTTTATGGTAATTAGAATTTTTATAGTAGAGATTTTGCATAATTATTAAATACTTGTATTGATTCCCAATATGGGCGAATACTCAAATGTAAGAAGGTTACCTGTACTTGCACTATAAAAAAAGTGGCATTGGTACCTTCCTAGTTTTATTCCACTCACCGGAAATATTTTCAATGTCTTGTGTATTACTTTAAATAAATGTTCTACAAATTTCCAGCTTTATTTATTTGGTATCTTTGGAAACTTTGGGATATTCACTGAAATCTAAAATAAGATTCAAACTAATTTGTCTGCTCAGCGGGAGTTTGTAGAGGTTTATAATGGAATTTGAGGCCTGGAGCAAAATACTAAAGTGTTCAGCTCAGAGAACATTAACTAATGTAGGTTTCTTGTGCTTAACTGAACAGAAAACAAATCATATATATTTTGCTTTTCTCCCTCCCTTCACTACTAAACTGTAGCCATAAAAAGCTGTTTGTCCCATATTATTTAAATAATTATAGTTTTATTTTGTAGTTCTGAAATTGAGCGATGTTAAATTAAATTTATTTTCTTTAGCGTATCTTGTAATCCCAGGTTCTGTGGAATTGTTGGGAAGTGTTCCATGTTTTTCTTTCCATTATTGTGTTTATCTCTTTGAGTTATGTAACTGTCCACAGATCAGTTGTTAAACAGCGAATCAAAAGCTACAACATTTTGGTCACTGATTTAACAATCACGATATTCAGGTCTGTGTAAGTTGCTCATATTGGCAGTTCAGTGACCATTTAGTTCTTGTTTTTGTTGCTCCACATAAATCACTGCTGCTGCTGGAAGCATAAAGCTGTTCATTTCCAGTGTGCCAGTGGATTTCTTCCCCTGAAAGACCCAGCAGACAGTGGGTGATTAGAATAGTAATTGAATGCTTTCCGAATGATTTGCTTGCTTTACCGACTTTACTTCAGCTGTGTGCTGAACTGTCATTACTGATGGTACAGTGGCCTGATATTGCCTTGTGTTTGCAAATGCCTGTCTGCAAGTGCGCAACCATGTGTGGAAACCATATCATTACCACACTTCCAGTGACTAGTAGCATCATTTAAAGATTTTCATTGCTTTATTTATTTTGAGAGGATTATGCTCATTGTTATTTGATAAAAGCTTAACGTTAAGACTTGGACCATAAGGATAGTTGTAGTGAAAACTAAATGAAGCCCCAGTGGCAATGTTTCAGTTCACTAATGAAGTGAGCTCAGTGCATGACAATGAATACACATTCTCCCATTTACTCAAACTTAAAGAGCACCACACATAACCCCAGGCCTGTGTCATTATTGAGAAACGTAAGTGCAAATTACCATATTAGCTCACTTCTATAGAAAAAGTCTCTCTCTTTCTCACACACGTGCACACACGCAATATTATGGTTTCAGTCTTTGGGCTCAGATGCAGGCAAGAGGCATGGGATAGAACAAAAAAGTATAAAGTCTTTAATAACTAATCCCACAAGATGGTGGACAGCTAGCTGACAGCTGACGGAGCTGGAGAACATATCCAAGTAGTAACCGAGGAGATTAGTATCAACAGTCCACAGGCAAGCACAGGTAGGTGACTACTGCCAGTGTACACTGGCGAAAAGAGGAGTAACAGTTAAGTGTATAAACTGACCTTTACAAGTAAGTTGGCTTTAATGTTTACAGGTAAACAAATCTGCTTAAATCCTCTGTAAGGAACTGGTTGGTACCAACATTTCAAACAAAGAGTTGTACCAACGACTAATGAGGGGTTGCTGAAGCAGCTGTCAGTGGCAAGAAACAGATCAGTATCAGGTAGGAAACAGACAGGGGAGCTGGCAAAAGACCAAAAAAAAGAGTGTCTCATAGATCATGCAAAGGTGAGGCTGACATGTAACCAGCTGGGCCGGCATCCAAGGCAAACACAGGTTGGTATCAGGCTAGGAGCAAAGTTGAAGCAGTGATGAAGCAGGTGAACTGCAGCAGTGTCACCAGTCTAACTGGTCCTATGATCTGCCAACAAGAGGATGCAGAGAACTGGTTTATTTACGACTGACTGGTTACTGATGGGAAACGGTGGAGTGGTGAAGTTGGACTGAAACAGGCCTGAACAGGTTAAATGGTCCAAAATAGCCAACTTAACCTAACCATTCTTGTAACAGGAAGTGCCATGAATCATGACAATTTCCTATTAAATTATTATTTATACCATGATTCTGCAGTGCCACAATAGCTGTTGCACTTTTAATTTTTAAACATCCTGTAGGCCATCGTGACTCAGCCTTGGACTGAAATGGAGGTACGGTACTCAGGAATATTTGTGCCATTCAAACCACAACCAAAGACATTTCTTTTTCCTGAGCTTGACCTCTGCTTTAGAAAACAACCCATACTCAGCGCCTGATTTGATTATTGCAGGGCAGCAGAGACATTCAATATATTATGCAGTAATGTGAAAATAAAATGTGCTTGGTCATTCTAGATTTATTCTTTAAACATATGAAACAATACAATTGATTAATAAAATTGATTATAGTTTAAAAACACTAACCATCAAACTTTTTATACACATTCATTCGTCATTCAAAAATATCATCTGTCCTTGTGAGGCATCAGCAGTACCTTTTTTTTTTTTGGACATAAAAATAAAAAACCTAAGTTGGTAGCATGAGCAGCGATTCAGCTGCAAAGACGTGCACAAGAGCATTACCTAGGAAAAAAAATCACAAGTAAGACATTTTTGAATCATTTTACCAAAACTGACTGTGCACATTAGCATCTGAGAAACAACTCAGCACTTTTGCACCAAACAAGCTGCCGTAATTCAAAACACATAGATGTGAATACAAAGCTTCCTCCTTCTAATAGCTCAAACTCAACAAGCTGCCGTAAAAACAGTGATAAGTCTAATCCCTGTCAGGAACTTTCCCTCTGGGACCCACCTTTTGCTTTGAAGGACTGTAACAGCTGAGTTATGATCTGTCACAGGGAAGAAGGTTTGATTTTTCTTGAGCTGCAACAGGTCATGCCCTGCTGTCACTGTTTGTGTGAAATAGTGATGGCAATTATCTCAAATGCCTGTGGCCACACTCAGATGGTCAGCATCTGGGTGATTTGAGCAACAACTTGTTACATCATGTACTGTAGCTACTGTAGATGGTTACAACTAACTTCCTACTCAGTCCTCACTGTGGTGCTCCCTGGAAAATCACCTGTAACTAAAACAGTGTGAGTGGTTTTGTACTGTGCTCCCTATTTTCCCTTGATGAAATTTCTGTGGGGAAAAAAAAAACATTGCCATTATTCTGCATGGACAATTTGTCATCTTGAAACAAATTTGTACAAAGAAGTCAGATTTTGAAGCTCAGGCCAAGAAAATGTGTATATGCACTTTAAAGTGTGAGGCTACAGTGTCTGATAAGCGCAGCATGGGAAATTGTTTTAATGAACATTTTGATGCGTTTTCTTGAATTTTTGACTCAATAAATGTTACATGCCACTGACCATACAGTACAGCCGGTGATGGAAGTTTTCAACATAAGCCATTTCTGAGGTACGTGAAGCCTTATTAAAATTAGGCATCAGAAAACCAGCTGGTCCAAACAAGCTAGAGCCATATTTTCAAAGCCTTGCTGCAGACCTTATTGCTTTTCCTCTCACATACAGTTTCAATCTTATCCTAGTTACAAATAAGATTCCTATGGTGTGGAAATCAGCCTTTCTAACACCTCTGTTTACAGGTGGTAATGTTTCCTCTTTAAAGAATTACAGCCCTATTTCCAATTTGTCAGTGCTGGCTGAAAATCTGGAAACACTTAGGGGGTCATCAGATGAAACAATTTTTACATGGTAACATCATTTTGTCTGCACAGTGGTATCACTGCTGCAATGAAAAGTGTGAATGACATTGTTTGTTTGTGCAGCTTTATTCAATAATTTGTCTAAAGCCTTTGATTCTGTGGATCAGCCTCTGCTAAAGCAAAGGCTACTTAACATTGGGTTGTCTGCCTTGAACAGTAGACTGATTTTCTAAATATTTTTTAGGAAGTGTTCAGCTTGTAAGAGTTAATGGGTTCATTCAATGAAGTCCCCCAAGGGTCTGTGCTTGGACCCCTCTTATTCTCTTTACAAATAGTACAGGCATGAAAACAAATGGAGCTCAATGCTCATTGCTATGGCAGTGGCACAGTTTTAAATACAGTGGGTACGGAAAGTATTCAGACCCCCTTAAATTTTTCACTCTTTGTTATATTGCAGCCATATGCTAAAATCATTTAAGTTCATTTTTTTCCTCATTAATGTACACACAGCACCCCATATTGACAGAAAAACACAGAATTTTTGACATTTTTGCAGATTTATTAAAAAAGAAAAACTGAAATATCACATGGTCATAAGTATTCAGACCCTTTGCTCAGTATTTAGTAGAAGCACCCTTTTGAGCTAATACAGCCATGAGTCTTTTTGGGAATGATGCAACAAGTTTTTCACACCTGCATTTGGGGATCCTCTGCCATTCCTCCTTGCAGATCCTCGCCAGTTCTGTCAGGTTGGATGGTAAACGTTGGTGGTCATGTTTAACATGTCATTTTGCTTCAGTGGCATTTTGGTCTGTTTCACCCAGATAGATGAGTCGGTGTGAAAATGTGGGAAAGATGGTCAAAAATGTGATTTAATGTGCTTCTCTTAAAAGCAGTTGTAGGTTTGGTGGTTGAATAAAAATGGGAAGGAGAAAGCTGTGTGACCACACAAAGCAGTTTTGAGTTTTGAGATTCAGTAAATTTGCCACTTCCCCTTTTTTTAACTGTCTTCTTTTTTATGTGGTGTCAAATCTGTGAAAAAGAAAACATTTGTTTGTACATGACCCGGTTGTACTTTTCCTCAGATGCCTGGTAATATCTAACATCTTCAGAATGAATCTAAATGGTAAATCATAATAATGTGGTTTATGATGACATATGAGTGCACTTTTCAAAGTACTCTACATCAGGATATTTCATTCTGACTGACAAGATGTACTTAACATGTACTTACCAAACAAACAAAAACACTATCTTTATAATAATGACCCTCATCAGTCAAATTAAATATTCTTCATATTTTATATTAGAAAACCAGACAGGAAAATGTTGTTTTTACTGCGCCAACCAAACCAGTGCTTTCAGATGAAGACTTTTAAAGTGTAGGTGAAAACTAAAAATCGACAGTATGAATCTTTCATCACAGGAACTCACAGGAATTGCACATTAAATAGTTTATTATTGAAAGAAAAGTGGATGAATAAATCAATTATAAAACAAACACAAGTGAGAATACATGGAGGACTGCAGACTTAATCTAAACGATATCCGGGACTCACCGCTCAGCAGGGAGGGATTTCATTCATGAAGTGCTGGAGGAAGAAATGGGAGGATGTCTGACCTTCGCTCCCATACTTATTCTGTGTTTTTCTGTCAATATGGGGTGCTGTGTGTACATTAATGAGGAAAAAAATGAACTTAAATGATTTTAGCATATGGCTGCAATATAACAAAGAGTGAAAAATTTAAGGGGGTCTGAATACTTTCCGTACCCACTGTAACTGTAAATCCTCACTTACAGAGGCACTTCATAAAGTTATATATACACTCAGGCAATTTATTAGGTACACCTGTACAATTGTATGCACTTCAATGCAACATTTCCACCATAACATCTGTGTTTATGAAGAGTGTTTCACTTTTTGGTGAAATTGTTATAAATGTATAAATTCAATTTTACAATTGAGGTCATAGTTAAAGGTGGTGTTGTACTGAACTAAATTCAGAGGTGTTCCTAATATTCTGACCCTCTCATGTATGTAGCTGGGGAGGACAAAAGTATAGACATCTCTCTCGCTCTGTTACCAGTAACCAATTATACAACCCCAACATCACTACAGCAATATACTGTATGTTCTTACATTATTTATGTTTTCAGTAAATTGAGTTCTACAGAATGATTTGCACATCTTGTCCCATACTGAAGAGACATGGGTTGGAGAAATATTCATTCTTCAAATAGGTAATGAAACAAGTTTTGAATGGAATCCTGCTTCCATTGAGTGTCCTGGCTCATGTCATGCCTATAACCAGTGACCATGAAAGCTAATTTAACACACTTTACATGCAGGGACTTTCTCTCTCGCTCACACACACACACACACACACACACACACACACACACACACACCAGCTGGAGGTCAAAACAAAATAGCGATGCCAAAGAAAAAGATTAGAATGACAAAGGAAAATAGCACTGAGTCAGGAGAGAGTGGGGAGGAGGACAGCAGAGATGGAGATGCTAAATAATGGTTCTCTTGTGGATAAAATAGAACGTCTGCTGAAAAGGGGGAGTGCAGAGGAAGGATGTAACTAACTTTTTAGAGGCAGGGTGAAGAAACAGAAAACAGAAAAACCCTAAATGAGCATTTTTAAATGTTATTTACGAAGATCAAGCCAGAATATGTATGAAAAAAGTTTGAAAGGGTTGTACATATAATTACATTCCTGTCAAAACATTCCATAATCCATTTCTAAATGTGCACTATTTTGTGTAAACATTTCAAGATGACTGATAATTTAAATCTGAATCATCATGCATTGATATCAGGCTGTCGGATTTTTCACAGGTGAGGTTTTATATTGATGCAAGCAATTATTTTGTCAGAGTGAGATTCGCATATGCCTTTAAGTGGGATTCATCATTTCAGATGAAAGCTGTGAATGTGCAGGTTTAATAGGAGACAGACACTCCAGGCTGAGAGGATCCAGTGCCTTTCATCATCGTAAGCCCCATGCTGTGGCTTGTACTCAAAGAACATAAATGAATTGGTGCACACACAGAAAGAAAGGCAATTTATATTACTAACTAGGGATCTTGTAACATGTGCAGCAAAAGCAATGTAAAAACAGGATCTTACATTACTTTTAAGCTCCTTTATATTCAATTAAACAATTAAACACCCTCCATCTACTGAGAAAGACACATTAAAAAGGGTCAGACCTATAATTTATGCACATCCAATATCAGTAATAAGGTTATTAATCCTATCACGTGATCCAGAAGTAATGAATTTTCAATTGCTCTGCTTTTTAAATCAGCAGAGGAGTAGGGCTATGAAACACAAATCTTATGCCAGTGGAGGGAAGGATAATAAGGGAAGAGGGAAGAAAGGAAAAGGAGAGAATGCTGCAGTTTTAAGAACTGAAACCAGACACATAGTAAATGGAGCCTAAGCACATCTAATAAACTAAACTTATTTGTAAAATATAACTTTGAAATAATGTTTCAAATCAGCCGAGTCTCACATGAAAATGTAGAATAGCTAACTTTTTGTCCACAGCACAAAACGTAGTCACGCCCCTGTTTTTGTATTGCATCTCAGTCTCCTTCTCATGTTCGTCTTCTTGGTATTTTATAGTGGTTGGCAAACATTGAAATGGTGCATTACTGCCACCAACTGGACCGGAGTGTGGATTGGGAAGCCAACATTTACCGTATGATGGTGAGGAATGATTTTGTACAATAGATTGTTTTTAAAAAATAAACTAACAAGGTGGCAGCTGTGTTCAACAAGCACGTGACAATAGGAAACTGAGACCCATGTTCCATGTTGTGCGACACTATTCTTTTCATTTGAGAGTGTTTCACCCAACCCAAGGGGCGTTCCCTAACACTAACCACGTAGCTTCTACACCTAAACTTAACCATGTATAAGGAATGTGAGCCATTGTTTCTTGTTTTCGCTGCCAGAAACACATCGTCATTTTTGATGCAGGAAAATATCACAGTCACAATTTTGAAACATTATTGTGAGACTAGTATGTTTTGTGTTGCCAACCGATGTAGCTATTATACATTTTGCTGAGACTGGGTTGTTCAAAGACTTTAATAAATATCTGCACATAGATTAATCTGAAGTGCCAAAGCTGACTCTAATCTTCACTTCCCAGATTCTCACACTACAGACCTGACACGGTCCTCAGCGCCACTGCAACGTGATCAATGAATGACCTAACACATGACCTCCCATTATTGCCAGTATTTGCCACCCAGGCGTGCAGAGTAGAAGCACATCCCACACTGTGGCAAAGCAGCACATCAGCTCCTCCCTTAGTGGAGCAGGGTGGTGGGAATGGGAGCCACTGTCTGGAAGGATACAAAAACAAGGTCAGCTGCCATTTAGCGACACAGCGTTCCTCGAACGCCAGTTAAACAGATTCCTCTGTCCATGCTGCTGACCTTGTCTTGTTTAATGAAATCTGGTGACCATGCGTCACTTTGCAGCATGTTAAACAGCCTGTGAGTTTGCCAGCATGTGAACAATACCGACTGCAATTCCTGCCCACCGGTCTGTGACACTAAACTATATCAGAGAATGGCCCGCACCAATAATCCTGCATGAATAATGCTCATGAATTACAGGACTGGTTGATTGGAGAGATTTGAAATGTGCCATTGATAATAGATAGTGAAATATTACCTAAATGCGAGTTATGCTGCTAGGAACGATGGGGTGTTGCGGTAACAAGTCTAATGAGATATGCTGACAGTAAAAGGCTGTCAAATCATGCTGCTTGCATAACAATACTGATGAGGGACTGATAATAAAATAATAACACACTGAATTCTCTGTGGCCCCTGGCCTCATACTTTCCTTGCTTAATACAAACACTAGTCACACGTTTCCACACATATTAGAACATACTTTACTGCTACATCCTTTGGCTTTGTGCAGAATGAGCACTTGGAAAGGGAATCATACTGATAGCAGTTAAATGTGATGACATGATGCAGCTGCAGACTACAGGATGTTATCTTGTCAAGGACTGCTTCCTGTAGCCTGCAAGTGACAATTAATCTGCTCCTTAATTGGGTCAAAATGCTAATCAGAATCCAAATCATACTGGAAAATGCTTTTTTTTTTTTTTGGACCTCATTCAGAAGGTGAAATACAATCTGGCAAGTCCAGTTGAAGCCATTCATTTATTAGACACCAAAACACAGCACTGTGGTTTGTAACACTCACAGATAAGATTTTACAATCCAGGAAAGTTATCACAGCAGCTACTGTTTTATCTTTGCTTGTGACAAT
>NW_018127883.1:9976433-10001279 GCF_001952655.1 Monopterus albus | reverse complement strand
ACTGGCCAGTGTAGCACCTTGCCAGATGACTTCAAGACACATGCCTGGACAGAAAACCATCCTTGCATTATCCTATCATGAAGGCTGCACTTACTTAAACATGCAGTGAAGCCCACTGTACTCCACTTCTGGGAGTTACTGACCGAGTGAAAAGAATAGAATAAATTATGGATTATGAACGAGTTCAATTAAAAAGGCACCACATTATTTTTTTAAGGAGATACAAATCTGACATGTAAAAACTAATAAAGCAGTAAATCAAAGGAAAACTGAATATTTTAAAGATTTTCAGTTTCCTAAAAAAAAACAAAAAAAAAATAGGAGTTATCAGAAGCTTTAGGGTAAAACTTCATAAAGACATGACTCAAATAATCATTACACAATTAGCTTCCAGTGCCAAGTGATAAAGTGTATGCTGCTGTTGCTGTCACCTTCCGTCTCGGAGGTGTGACTATTCCTGCGACATGTGCCTCATGTCATTGCAGCATTAGGTTTGAAAAAGACTAAAAATGTTTCAGTGTAATGTAATTTAGCCTAGCATGTCAGTGTCCTTGACGGCTGCATCTATCATTGTCAACAAAGGCTACATCAGTGCAGGCCCTGAGGCCTTGCCAAAAGATACTTGAACTGGGGATGTCTCACTCAGGTGTCAGAAATCATTGTGGGGAGAAGCAGACGAGTCTAAGTGAAAGTGGCAGGGAGCACCATGCCCTGCTCGTTTTGAAAAAGGGACATATTTCTGACTGGGAACAGCAAAGATAACGACAGATAAGATATGAAATACCCACAAATAGGAAACTTTAAAGTTGGGTGCCATGAGAAACTTCAAAGTTTGGGTTTAATGTTGTATGGGTGCCAAGGTAAGATACTCCCATATCATCCACTCAGTGAACAGGCTCATAAAAAAATAAGCATTTTGTTTACTGTTGACATTTAAGCTGGGTAACAGCTAAGCATCCTGGTATTCAGTGGGAGACTATTTTATCATATTTCATCAGTGCAGGTTCATTAGGATCAGATGAAGCCCTGGATCAGGGATTCCAGAGGAGAATCCTGGCTGCCCAGTGATGTCTGTATATATATATATATATAATGACAAAAACATCAAAGGCTGTTATCTGCCTTTCATCGTATGGAAGATGGCAGTTTCACAAGCTGTCAATTACAGTTTTTTAAAGAGCCATCACAGCCTGTTAACAGATTGTATATAGTGTGTTTTATTCTTTTGGGTTTTATAACATTATTGTGTTTTATATACTATAATAGCCCTCAAACATTCATCCATTATCTATACCTCTTATTCCTGAATAGGGTTGCAGGGAATCAACCTGGCAGTCTGTCATTCAAAACACTGATTTTAAAATTTTTATTTTTTTATTTATTTGGGTCAATAGTCTACATGGACATTTTATGAAATTTATGAAAGCACCTCAGGCTGATTCAACAAAATAAAAATGTCAAAACTGGAGATCTTTCCTCTACAGACTCCTCTTCTGCCTCTTCATGGAAGAAATGATTTCTGATTTCCATGGGATTATCAGGGGACATCTGTCCTCTCCATGACAACTCGCCATGATTATTATAAATCACTTAATCACCTCAGGGAATATACCAAGTTTCTGCCTTCAAGAATTCTGGACAACTTTCTCTGATGCTTGCAGAGTACATCTGATATAGACACTGCATTCTTAATGATTCATGACTTAAAACTGAAACAAACCTTTAAAGGTTAATAGTCAGTTAGTTCACATCATCTTCAGCTATTTTAGGGTGAAGTAGAGCAATTTATGATGTTACCATCAAATGCCTGAAGAGGATATACAGCAATTTCTCTTCTAACATTGAATCTGACTGTGGTTGTCCTCTCACAGAGCTCATCACTGTCATCCCTTGGAGGAATATTAATGTGCCCTCTGCTGGTTTGTCAATTCCTGAGACTTTTGTGTTATATTGGTTCCACCTTGAACTGGTTCCTTGGCCTACTGTGAGACAGGTGGCAGATTAATGCCACTCCTTTGAAATCTCAGTCACATTGCAGCGGCACCAGCTCAACCATGAAAATAAATCTCGAGTTTACCATCTGTCACCAAACTGACTAATGTCCAGGTCCAAGATCTAACCTTGATTTTAACCCACAATTAAAGGAGAAAGGAGAAGCAGAGAGAGACATCAGTGAGCGCTGTGATCATCCCTGTGAACTGGCAATATTTGACTACCTATAGCCAGTATCAACACACTTGACAAGCCAATTTTTATAGAATATTCATGTGGACACTCCCCTGTTCTCAGAATAAAAGTCAGATAAGGCACATTATGATAGCCAGTGAATTGAAAATTCAAGTCACTGTCGCCATCAACTTTAACCAGCGCTCAAGCAAAATGTCATTATCAGGTATGTTGCATAAACTCTATATTTAAATTAATGTAGGATATATGCTATTTTAGAATCAAACATGCATTCATTTCAAATCAATAAGCCCCAGGCGTGTGGTTCTTGGAAACCACGGGATATTGTTCAATTTCCCATTTCTATATTTAGTAATGTAAAGAATATGCACTGCTGAGGCAAATGAATGTGTTTTGACCAGTGGGCTTCTTGATTAGTAATATATTACTTGTCCTAAGAGACATGCAAAAGGCTACTTTGCAGATGAAAAAGTAATTGTGAAAGAAAAAAAAAATCATATATGTCGACTCCCTCAGCCAGCTGTCTCTGATAAAAATAATGAGATGAAAATTGATGTTGTCACAGATATTCAGTGCAGCAAGAGACATCAAAGGAGTATCTTTAAAGAAGTGGTTTTGCCTCCATATGTTTCAGAAGCTTTAAACATGTGATGATATCATACAGGACTGCAGAGGGAAAGGCGATCATTACTTCACTGCAGACCACCAAGAAGCCAGCCACCGACAGTGTTAGAGATCCATATGAAAGCTCTCAGTAAACCAAGGATGATCAAGGTTATTTGCTAACAGGTCCTTCAACCTCTACAACCCATATGGTCGTTTGTCTCTTCCCTCTCCTGAGACCCATGAGGGCATCTCATTAAATACCGCTCCTTCAGTTGCAGGTGCAATTGCAACAATTCCAGCAACGTTAACAACAACACACGTCGCACTACCAAACTTTAGGGACCTTTGTTGTCATGGAAACAGCCATAAACATGATAGCTAGCCAGCAGGAAGCTACAGGAACTCTGTTGTCTAAATATGACATTAAGGTTCTAAAACTGTCACACTTCATGACGTTTTGCCACAGCACACTTGGTGAATGGCTGTGATTTCAAACAGAAGCCTTACATGAGCACATTGTTTGTATGCAGATCCTTGAAGGGCTCTGGATGTAAAGTGTACAAACATAGTGGTACACAGAGTGTTAGTGTGTGAATTTACAGTATGCATGAGTGTGCTGCAAGTTTATCAGCGAAAATGTACATGCATTCTTTTCTGTGCAGCTGGGATGTTTTGGAGAATTATCCTGCAAATAACAGACCATTCACATCACCCACACATATTTCCCCTACAAGTAATAGAGCTCTTAATAATTAAAGAGGGAGCATTGATTCTATGAATTAGAAAACAAAGGAAATATGCAGCAGCATTGTGGTGTTGCATGCATGTTAAGGGGTGCAACTACAACATAGAAGCTTCATAACGCTATACCTGCTTGGTATCATTTACAGTATTATCAGTTTTAGAGAAATTACTGTAAAAAAAAGCACTACAAAGTTCTTACATGTCGCACTGTTGAAATTAGAACCCTTTCTTCTTGTTTATTTTGGGGAAATCAAGGTAGTCGAGACAGTAGAAAATGATGACAGAAACATCTTACAATTAGCAAAATGGAGCTATTAGAACCATGCGTCTGAATCAGACAGTATTCAAAGTATCCAAGCCCACACATTACGTCTGGCTCTTTATACTTTATACAGTTTGTAATTCTGTAATAGTCTGTAGAGAAAGAGCAAAGAGAAAGCAAAATGGGCCTCGACTGAAATTCCCTAGCCGTTTATCCTTAATGGCAGCACATGAAGTAGAAACAGGTTATATTCACCAACAATGTATCAACATCGATTTGAGCCATAGAACTGCAGCGCTTATTGATATACTAGACATCAGCAAGCATACTATGACTTTGGTAGAAACTACATGACTGATTAAAGCTGGTGTAGTGATCCAAATTTCACACATGCAGTATGAGTATTTCTGAAGTGATGTCTCAAAGTAGTCCAGTAGGACCAGATGGTGAATCACATTTTAGTTGGTGAACAGAGAGACAAAAAAGCAGCAATAATACCAGTTTGTTTTAAATGAATTCACTGATAGAAAATTTTCAGAATTGTATCATTCTTCTATACTCCTGCTTCCTCCCACAGTCCAAAAACATGCAGCTTAGGGTGACTGGTGACTCTAAATTGCCTGTAGGAGTGAGTGTGAGCGGTTGTCTGTCTCTAAGTGTCAGCCCTGTGATAAACTAGTGACCTGTCCTTACCCCGCCTCTCGCCCAGTGTAAGCCAGCCCAGCGACCCCTCGCATGACCCTTTTCAGAATAAGCGGTATAAAAAATGGATGGATGGACAGACATGATTCTTCTAGTGCAGCTTGTAACTCTGGTGCTTTTCTGTTATTTTTCATCTCCATGAAATGTCATGGCAAATACCTACTAAGGTACACCTTGATGAAACTAATGTGATCTAATTCAGTAGCACTCTGATAGTTTCTAGAAAGGTTTCTTACATTTTGTCTACCTCATTAAGATCAGAATGATGGAAATAAACACAGCCTTTCGAGTTCTGTGGAAAACTCCCTGCCATTTGGAAGTTATGCTTAAACAGACAAGAGCTGCATGTCTGAACTTAAGATGGGTGTCAGTTATCCCTGGTGGCTTAGCATGTCTTAGAATCAGAATCAGAATGAAAACAGTACCATGCATCAGGATTTACAGAAGAACAAAATCCAACTTTTCATTAAAGTTAAGAGTGCCACTCTGCAACTGGGTTTATTATAGTCACTTAGCAACACCAAACGCAGGCAGCCATCATCCTCCATATACAACCTATTAGCACTGTCAGCTAAAAAGTGGCACCCTGTGGCATAGTACATGTTCTAGAAGTGGCTGTTATAGGTCAAGGCCACATTTAGCAGTGCCATTAATACAGATTCTATAAACTGTATGAAAGTGAAAAGATGAAGGTTAAAGAAAAGGAGGGAAGGAGGGAGGACAGACAGATACCGTACTGTGCAAAAGTCTTAGGCCACCATTAGATTTGATGTTTTAGCAATGGTTGAAATATGCAAAAGCTCACAATTAATGGAGTGAAGATAAGTTGATATTATAGAATGAAGAATAGAAGTTTCAAATTTTAGAGTCCAATTGTCGATAGTATATGACAAGAAGAGTTGGAGAGTGGTGGAAGAATGAACGTTGCAGCCTTCAGTGAAACATGGTGGAGGGTCTGTCGTGGTTTCTAGACTTCAAGAGCGTCTGCCCAAAAGAATTCAAGCTGTGCCAAGTGTAAAGGGAGGCCACATTAAATACCAACTTTGGACTGCAGAAAGACTAAATGTTCTGAACATTTAGTTTTTTAATATTGTGCACATATTTTCTGAGAAATAAATTTGACTTGACAACCTTGCTAAGACAGCAAAACTAACGGTGGCCTAAGATGTTTGCACATTAATGTACAGCAGATATATAGACAGATCTTCATTTTCTGTGTGCTTTCTACTAGTCTCTTCATAATGCTTTTCATTCAGGGACACATTACTATGGCACACACCCTGCAGACTGTCTGAGTTCTCAAAGGGTCTTGCATATTGAATCAAATCAAGTGAAACCAAGCCAGCACAACTTAATGGAAAATGTTGCTCCTCCCGACAGGCACAAAGGCAGTGTCGTCATTTTAGCACATCACAGACTCTTCTGTATGACCACAAAACTCATTTAATCACTCAATCTGAATTGACTAAATATCCAGACAAATGTTATTGCTGATTTGAATATAAAAGCAGATGAAATTGAATATAAAATGGTATTCACAACAGTCATTTTATGAAAGAAGCATTTGAGTTCACTGTGTCCTGATGATTTGTGTCCCATTAATAGCAAAGAGAAATGATTATGAAGGCCTATCTGAGATAAACACAGGCTGGGTTCTACTTACTCGAGTCACTGTTAACTATTTGAATAACAGTCTTAATTGTTAGGGATCAAAGGAATAATTAACCCTGTGATACTTTTAGACATCATGTGTGAATCCCCATTCCCCCTTAACATGTGATTTCATATTATTTACAAAGACCTGTGACTTAATTTATACTGAATCCCCAGAACAATGACAAACAACAGCGTCAGTTCAACAGAATCATACATTGTAAGACCTATATGTGCAGTTTTTCCTCGGGTCAGACCATTTCTGAACACATCAAACTCCAGTGGCCACCAAACCAAATCATCACCGCACACCATGCACAGCACTGCTTTTCATATCGTATCGTCTCCACATTGTGCATATCCCTGCCTTAGCTATGTGTGACACAACGTGATATGATGCTTCCGATGCCTTGGTCTTCACGGTGCTAAATGTCTTTCTTCTGTGCCCAGAGTTCCTCTAGCTTTCTATCAACAAACCCTTGGTCACAATATGACAATAGCATTACTGTCACCACTTTGCAAATAACACTGTGGCGGTGGAGCATCATCAGGACCAGTGCGTGAAAATCCAAACTTTAAATAATCATCGTGATACCGTTTTCTACTTGCCCCAGACTCTGTCTCCTCCCTCACAACAAATCAATCCATTGTGCAACACACATAGCCTTGATGTTTGTGTTTACAGTTATTTTTTCTGGTTTATTTTTTTCCTCATGCTGTGCCTCCCCTGAAGTCCTCTGGTGCCCTCCAGGGGAGGTGCACCTCACACTTTGAAAACCAATGGTTCAGAAGACAGCAGCCAAGTCAATATAATTCAATGGTGCTACTCCTACTGTTTGGAACTATAGTATTTGACATCCCCATAATCCTGCCATTACTAAAAAATAAATGAATTTAAAAAACAAAAACGAAACAAACAGTTTTTATAAAGTTTGTGGTGATGCCGTCACTTTCCATCTAATCCACTTTAGGACCCTCATTGTTATAGTAACAATAATTTCTTTAGGCACAAAATAAACTTGGTTAGGTTTAGGAACAAAAACTATTTGATTACGTTTAGGAAAGATTGCTCTAGAGGCTATGTTACCTAACTCTGCTTATGGCACAGTTACTGCGATACTACAGGTGGCCTCAGTGTAACCCATTACTGTTGGTCTTAATAACCAGCAAGCACAAACTACCTTTTTTTAAACAAAAGGAAAGTCTCCCGAAATATCACATCTATATGTTTTTTAATTGATTTGTGTCTGACTTAGTGCTAAGTGCAATATGGTGAGTCTTCTGTACAAAGTAGTACTTGCTCTTTGTCATGACCATTGCTGAGTGTCTTATAGTGATTTTTTTTTCTTCACATAAAAAACATAAATTGTCCAAACATTGCATTCATTCAGTCTGTAAAAGCTTTCCTGATGTTGGCTCCCACTGAAACAGAAAACGTGTGGATCCCTGTGATCTTATATTATGAGATGTAAAGCCATTCGGCTAAGCTCACTTCTAAAGGCAGGATATAAAATGTGAAATATGGAACAATTAGTCACCTTTTATGGTGATATTTTTCACTTGCTGCTATAAACCACAGTCAATACTAATGCTGTTTTTCCACACAGAAAGGCAAACAGCAACCGTGACAGCAATTGTTTAGCTGAAATCTAATGAATCAAGCAATTAATCGACAAAATTATTTTTGTGTAGAAAATATCAAATTTAACAGGGAAGAGGGCCGATAATTCTGTAGTACTCTGCAAATCAATATTAATAAGTTATTTAACGAGGGACTCACAATAACATCGGTATATCTCTGTCATCTCACTCTCCTCTGCTCAGGCCTTTGCTCTTAGCTTGTGCTACATACAATCCATCTAGAAAATGTTCAATACACAACAAAATGAAAATATTACTCCCATACATGGGCTAAAATGCTAAGCATTCCATCATGCTTATACAGTAATATTTCAAATATGCATTTAGCTTGCACTAATTGATAAGTACTACACGGTCACATTTTTTGTCCAATTACTTTTGCCATCACGGTGCAGAATGTCAGGCAAGGCGAGCATCAGCACTGAAGAAGGCTGAAACCTGCCACGCTGCTGGAGAGGACTGAAATACTGCCCTTTGTGCAGGCACCAAGGTTGTTTTTGCTGGCTCGCCTCCACCTTCTTTGCTCCTCAAGTTCCACTAGATGACATAAAATATGTGTTTCTGCAAGGGGAGTCAAAAAACTACAAAATCTGCAACTGTGGTTTCATTGTGTTTTAAAAAGACTGGATTCCTTTTGACCTCTCTTTAGTTTCTGCTGCTCACATTGTATGGATAGTAAATGTGACGGCTTTTACAATTGCAGTCACTCATGCCCACATGTACACACAAACACTTTTCTTCTCTTTTGTCCCCTGCTCTTTATTACACACCCTGCCAACAACTCTAATACATTCTCTATTAACTCCAGCCTGTCCTTTTCTCTCACACCTACCCTCTTACTCACCCTCAGAGTGAATTACATTTTTATGGTTTTTCTTTGTTTTATTTACTTATTTATTTGAGTTTCACACAAGAAAAAAAGGTGATAACAGAAAACAAAATATTTAACTCTCTGCCTTTGGTTTAATTTCTCCACTGGCCCCTAACCACTGACATCTGTGTCTCTGTTGCAGGGTCAGTGGAGCAGCTCGATCACCACAGCTAAACTGTACGCTCCGTGTCAATAATACCCAGGCCCAGCTGTGAAGCCCCAGGCTGCACGAGCCCAAGTTTCATTAGAACTCTGTGGGACTAGTGAACACCTTAGCAGACCATGCAAATGTGGTCTCCCCAGCACTGGGTTCAGGATTAACCTATCTGCTGACAAAGCCACAATGAACAGTGGTCACTCAGATGATTCAAGGGGTGGGAGATTCATGTTTTGATCAAGGCTTGTTTACTTTCCAGACCTAGTTATGATGTAGACACATCTCAGAAAACATTAAATTAATGTGGAGCTACTCATGACTCCTATTACCCTAACAGGAGAATGATGATGGGGATCTTCTGCTGTGCCACACAAACCCAGTGAGGCTCACGCCTGCTGGCCACATCACTCTCATTTTCTCATTTTTCACTCAGTATCTCGTGGCGTCCAGTTTGCTACAGATGTTATTAAGTCAACAAAACTGTTGCAGTAAATGGTTTATTTAGATTCAAATACTGCCCCATTTCTTCTCAGGCTTTAATCAGTAACACTTTTTTCATTCATTATTTAAATGGCTGTATGGATTTTGAAAGGCTTTAACATGTGGTGTTTTAATGAGAGAGGTGGGAGATCAGAAAAATAGTTCAAAGGGGTTGTTTACTAAAACAACTGCACATGATTGGATGGCATTAACAGTAGGCTGAAGGATGCTTTGCCTCTATGATTACACTAATTCTTCTTAGAGTCAGAAATCAATCAAACCCGAATTAACAGGTGGGCAGACATACACACTGCCACTTATTCTGGCAGTACCACTGCCACACTGTCAGAAATCGCTTTCAAAAAACTTCAGATACAGTATTGTCTCATCAGCAAATAAAGATGTTCTGCCATGACAAAGTAATCAATTCACAGTGTAAATGGGGTCTACAGTACAAATAGCATGACTTCCCACAGTACAGGTACAAAGCTCTTGTGTAAGTTCAAGCAGGAAGACAACTCAGTCATCATTACATCATACTAGAGTCACACCCATTTTCTTTATCTAATCAGTTCACTGTGTTCGGTGCACAGATACTGTATGCCTATCAGCCAATGAGCATCTTAACCAAGTGTATTTAAATTTCATTACCTATGTTGTCTCATCCTCTACCACCCCACCACCCTGTGGTGGCCGCCGGGGTGACCATGGCCACAATACTGACAAGCCCCAATCGTTCTAATTCTTTGCGATGCAAGCCCTTAAAATCTGACACGACCCTTTGGGCCCCACTGACTAAATATTTTCTACAGGTGCCACTGCCACCACCACCAGTGTCAAAGGCTGGGGGGCATTTGGTTTTGTCTGCTGATCAGTGGGTTCCATCCCTGGATGGTTTTCTTTTGTTTAGTTTAGTTTTTCTTCTTCTTCATTTTTCTTTTTGAACATGGATTGTGCTCTGAATACTAACTATAAACCTGTAAACAGAGGGAAAATGGAGGCTATCAGCCAAGGATTCAAAGGTTCAGTTTGAATGTACAAAGTCTAAAATGCACTTTCAGCATTTCATAAGCCCACTTATTTGTAACATCTTTTTACTGTGAGAGAAAAACACTGCATTTTTTTCCCCTTAAAAGCAAAAGCAAATACAAAAACAGGAAGAGAAGCATCAACAATAAAGCCATTAGAAAGTTTGGAGAAAAAGCCAGAGTTTACATGGAGCAAACCAGGAGGAGACAGCAAACACAAGCAGCTTGTGAGCTCGTGGCTTCTGTGCCATCTCATGAGATGGGATCAGGCAGTAGCAGATGAATTGATAGAACAATGCCACAGCAGACCTGCTGTAATTTAGAGCCATCCTACTGAATTAATCTTCGCATCACAGACAGTTCCTCTCTCTTTCTTTCACACAATCAAGTGAAGAGAAATCTAGCAGTGTCATAGGTCCTGGGACTAAGAGGCCTTATGATTTACGTTGGTAATCCCAGCTGTCAGTCGCCGTGTGGCTGTCACTGTGTCCTGCTGAGGCTTAATAAAAGCACAGAACGGTGCAAATGTAATTACTATAAATCTTATCATTTGGAGGTAATTAGCAATGTAACATTACAGCATTTAACATAACCAATTATTCTTGACTCAGTTTTATGCCACTGTTTCTGCTGCAGAGCAATTTATTTACTGTTTGACAGTTGAAAGTGTGTCATGTTGCTTCGAACCCTTCTTTGCTTATTTTCCATTTTAAAATTAAACATGAAAATGCATTTTTTTATGTTACACGAATTGTAAATCATGATACAAATCCTCTGCTCTCAAAGAACAGATGCTTGGAAGTTAATTTGGAGGAAGGAACATGTTGTATTTTGTTCCGAGTTGCCACCACTCCCCTGGAAAGGAGAATCAGTGCTGCATGTAGGAAATTGTGATTCTAAGATTGGGTTGAACATAATGCACTATGTGCTCCACAGTAAGGAGAAAAAAATGACTTTCATTAAATTACAAAGAGGTTTATACATCAGTGACGATAAACTCTCAGAAGGTGCAGCCAACTTGCTCGCCTCATGATTGAAGTGTTCCACCTCCCACAGGAGGAAATAAATGAAATCTTCTATTAATTCTCTGCAGACACATATGTAAAAGCAAATCAGTTCCGAGGGTAAAGAGAAGGCAAAGTGACAGCCAAGTAAATGAATTTCTCATGTTGTGCATCATTAGCAATATGCTGGGATTAGAACACAAGCAATGCAGGTGCTTGAACAGTGTCCCTATGCAGTGGAGCTTAATAATGAGTGTTATTACAGGGACCAGATGTTCACCTCGTAATCCATCTTCTAATTTGATTAGCAAGTTGTCAGTACAAACGCAGGTTCTTTAGGGAGGCTAGACAGAGTTGCATCAAGCTGTAATTTAGCTGTCTCGTAATCACAGCAGCTTGTAGCAGCGGGGGCACTGGGTCACATGTATCAGCCAGCTTGCTCACCCTTTTACAGCGAATTTCAAGCATATGTCATACACTGGTGCCCTGGTCATCCAAATATTATGAGAGAGGTGTCATTACCTCGGTATTCAGCATGCAAACCCATGGTGAAAATGAATAGCAGTCCCCCTGGATGCTTGTAACAGTGACTGTCCCATGATCAATTAAAGCATGTGACATTTACAGAGAGAAAGAAATGCTCAATTACAGCTAGAGTGCCTTGAGATGCTGGTTGCACAGTTAATTCTTAACCAATTAAATCAAATTGGCTTTGCTCCAGTTTGACTGTCAGTTACACGGCTTGCATTGGATCTTCATCAGGAATAATTGCACTGCAAAGAGTGAAGGATTTGCCGAGGCTGTTCATGACATGTATCCAGGAAGGCATGTGCAAAATGGGGAAATAAGCATGGCTGCAAGATGATGCTAAACGTCTCATTTCACATTCGCTCATCACCCTTTCATCATCACAGAAAAAAGACATCTGACAGGCTCTAAATGGTTAAAGCAATCTTACAAGCCAGTCTTCAGAAAAATAAACTGTTAAAAGTCTACCATGTAGAGATAGTTAATTAGAAGCATCTTAATTACATTTCAAAGATCTGTAAAACTGGAAGATTGCATCCAAACTTCATGACTCAGCCGTGTAAGGGACGAAGGAACAACAACAGGGCCCATCCTGTGTCTAAAAATATTAGTTTCTTATCCAAGTTTCTTGCTCCCATAGTTTCACATAACTGCATCCGACTGGAGAAGGTAGAGCATAATTGACAGAGAGAAGGGTATTTATCATTCACAGTTCCTGACCTGCCATTTGTGGACCATTATTCTGAACGAAGATGTCACTCAAACTGAAAAGAGCTACCTTATTTTACACTGTGTTATTGTCTTACCAATAATCCTGATATGATGAAAATCTTTTAGGTTAAGTATGGGCTTCCAGTCCTTTGGGGCCATAAAGATAAAAATAAAGAAGAAGTAAACAAGCAGCTGTGCTGTGAAACACCTAGCCTATATGTTAATGGTATCAGATCATTAGGGGTTAATGTTGACTGCATGTTAACTGATACATGCAAATGTGTCAGTCAGCCTTTAATTGGCACCGAGAAACCTGAGAATTTGAAGACAATGAAAAACGGTTGTTGGAGAAAATTAGAAAGATGGGGAGTGAAATGCACAAAGGCTGAACCTTAGCTTTGCTTGGAAAATCATTTCAGGTGTCTTGTCAACATAATTTTCATTCATTTATCATTTCCTGTGTCAGTTGTGCTCACAGGAATATGTGTGTGTGAATATGTGAACAATGGGAGGATTAGTTTGGCCCAAATAGTGGATGAGATGTAACAGTTTTCTTATAGAGGAGTACTTTTATTTCAGTTTATTTTATTTTGCAGAGAATTAATAACAAAGCATTGTGAGAATATAATTAGGAAAAAAAAGTTTTCCTAGCAGCTCACATTAATATGGGAAAATGGCTTTGCTGAGGCTGACAGCTCAGATCACTAATTAGAATTTGGCTTTGTTCTGACTGAGGCACCCCATTCTGAATCAAACAATCGCAATTGGATGATGTTTACATTTGTCGTGTCCCCTGATGAAAAGGCAGGAAAAACAGCTGAATGGGTTTGTGCTTGTTTCATTTAACAACCTATTATTCATAAAGCCTCAGTACTGAGCAAAATTCAAATGGACAAAATGAAAGCTCACTTATCCCGGCCAGGCTGCGTCAAAAGAGATGTCTAACAGATGGGACTCTTATTTTTACTCCAGAAGAGTACATCAGGTATAAAAAGATTTAAGCCCTCCCAAAGGAGCAAAGTGGTCATTATCAGCGGTGCAAATATCACCAGCACTATTGTCAGTTCCCTGTGGAACAGGTCGGTATTCTGCTCATCAGCAAGCCTCTGATTCAGACTCTATTTCAGAGTCAGTGTGACATGATTTATTCTCCCTCGACCATGTGAGGGTTATGTGTTAAGGCTGTCATACCAAATTGCAACTTTGTAGACAGAAAAGGAACATGAGCAATGCAAAGGTTCAACTTGCTCCTTTGGCAGAAGCAGCTTTGTGTAATTCAAGCAAATATTGCTGAAACAGCTTCTGTCATGACCTCAAACTTACCATAGACAAACCCTCTAAAAAGCCAGATACAAATAAAAAAAAAAAAAGGTGAATGAATCATAGATCCACAAAAAATAATCAAGTTGGGTAATTTTACTTATTTAAAAAAAAAACTGCTTAACAGAGCATGACAAGAGAAGGCATTTTTAAACCTGACAAGATTAAATTACATTTTAAGTAGATGCTATTTTACAGCTAATGGCATTTGTTTCTTCAGCTTTAACAGAACACATACCATCTCATCCGTCTCTGTCATCTCCCTTTAATAGCACCTGACAATTATTTATCCATGCCTAAGTGCCTTCATAGGACTTTCTGATACAAGGTATGTAACAGCCACAAAGAGTATTTCACAGTCATAGAGCCCTCTGCTATATAAATAGAGATGATGACAGTGATGGTGATTCTGGTTATTACTGCTTGCATTTGTCACCACACAAATGTTTTGAGTGCGATTGAAAGTGCTGGAGAAGTTGCTGGCTGCGGGTCGAGGGACACTGGGGCTGGACTTCCAATCTTGTGCTCGTCCAGAACTACTTGAGCTGCTCTGTGCTTGCAAAGCCAAAAGCAGTGCCATTGGAGGAGAAAGCTTAGTGTGCTTAGCAATGTGTTGTAATTTCACAGCCCTCCTCTGTATGAGATCTCAGTTCCTGCTTTAATTATAATAGCTGCCATTTTCTTCACAGCAGATGCCCCTGTACTCAGCATATGTGCAAGGTCATAAATCCAGATTACCTACTTCCTGTGTTGCTTCTTGAGCCATCTGGTGTGATTAAGCAGTAGGCAACACTTTTTCAATAGCAGCTCTTCCCCACCACCCCCCAAAAAGGATGGCAATAGCTCAGAAGTAATTGGCAACAACTTCAGTAAATTAAAAATAAATGTCATTTGTGATTTAATATGTTTCATTGATGTTTTGTTTTGTTTTATTTATTTGTGATTAGACTCAAAATATTCGGTTAATTTAATATATAATCATTTTTTCTAGGGCAGAATTATTCAATAATATTGCATTGCATAATTTGTTGTTTTTTTTTAGTACAGTGTCCTGAAAAAGATGGTAGGTAAGTGGATGTGAAAACAAGCAGATGGCATGCTATGTGTTTGCCACACTGTTGCACACAGTAATAGTACAGTATATAATACTATATGCAGTTGAAAGATAGGCGTTTAGTCATTCACTAGGGTTAAGTTGTGGCATGATAGGGAGGAAATCTAATTGGCATACAAGTTCTCCTATTACATTTTTTATTAACTTAATTTCACTGATCACAGAATTAGAAAAAATAAATTAAGACTTGAAACATATTTTCCTCAGTTTGTTTCGCCCTCATCTGATTTATAGATTTCAACCAGATGTTTTTAAAGCATATCATAAAAGCCCAGTTGTTGCTAAAATTTTGTTCAGTTCAGTTTATTTGTACAGCGCCAAATCACACCAGACACTTCACAAAATAAGGTTTAGAGCTTACTGTTATTATTGTCATAGAGGAAAAAAACCCAACAAATGCCTATATTAAAATTTCCCCCCAGCTACAGTACATTCTGTTTGACAATGAGCCAGTGAAACAAAACAATGACTCTTTTTCAAATGACCTGTAAAACTGGCTGAGCACAAAATGGTAGGATCTACTGTAATCTTCAATGTGGATCCTAGAGGGAGAGCGGAGGAAGAGGGAGCGAACAGCCACTGAAGGCTGTCTTAAGTAGTCTCAGCTGAGACTCCCACAGGGGTCACCAGATTAACTATATGGCCCACCTGCCTGCAAACTGCCTGCAAACTGCTGCAGGCAGAGCGGCAAAAAAGCAGGAAGGGGTGGGGTGGTAACATGGGAGACCTACTGTATCTGCCAGGGTCCACTGAGGGTATGCCACTTCTGGGAGAGCTAATGACACCTTAGTAACCCCAGGGCCTGTGATGGAGCATCTCACCTTGCCAGATGGACATGGTCATTGTCTGGCTGCCTTATCTCTTCAGGGCCATTCTGCCTTAAGATCACTGGGACTGACAGAGCAGGAGCGTAGGCATTCCTACGGAAATTTCTGGAGCAGGCAAAGCCCACGGGGAGAGTCTTGGCAATGCAAGCGGGGAAAATGTAAGATGTCTGTCCTAAAGGCTGTCTAGAGTATCCTAAACAGTCTCTCTGTGATTCAAAATCTAGCTTGTTAATTACCAGCACTGGGACACATTAAGGATGTTTCACTGATATGGATGACGAATATACGCTCTTAGCTGAACACTGTCTTTTTTGTTATTACTGCAACAGTATAATGTGTGTTGGTAGTGGAACAATTTAAAGTACCCTTGGGACTGGATCAATGAGACAAGGCTGTTTGTGTCCCAATACATTATACTTGACAAGCGATTCCATATCTCAGGATGGATGCTTATTGTGTGACTGATGTGGGACTTGATTTTAACAGTAGACAGGAGACAGTGTCTTAAATAAGTTCTGACATTGGGACACCTTCTGCCATGCATTTCAGTATTTAATTTGGTGTACTCATGATGAACCTGCAACGTTAGATTTGGCACAACTATCCAGAAAATAAATGAACATGTCACTCACTGAGCTGTCACTACCTTTCTCATTGCTTTAGGAACTACAGGCCATGGATAAAGCTAACTATACTATGCTTGCAGTAGACTTAAAATAGGACGTCCTATTGATTATATCTTACAGGTAGGTGCATTTATGTGCACCATATCAAAACATTAGCATTTTTAATGTGAATGGTATGTACCTGTCAGATACTTTATGATGTGCTGCCTCTTGTTATTGCCTGAATTAAACATGTTGTTGAAATGTATTTTATTTTCCATTGTGTCAAGTGGGCACAAATGTTAGAACTTCACTAATTCAATTCAGAACTTCATTGTTCCACAAGAGCAAAATTAGTTTTGCAGCAAAGCAAAGATAAAAACTGAAAGATACATTAGTGACCAATGGAAAATGACTATTTTGACCTGATCATACACAAAGCAGCAAAATGTAGACTCATAAAAACTTGCTTCTGATTTCCAGATCCATTAAAATGCAAATGAAGTGATATAATCTAGAATAAATGTACAAGCTAAAAATATTATTATGTGCATTTATTAGAGCAGTAGCTAGTGAAAATTGTCACTAAATGTCAGATGATATAGAAAATATAAGTCTTTATTGATTCACATTGTTTTATTGAGGAGGGAAATGACTACATTTAGAGAGGCAGAGGACCATGTGTACAAATACACAATTAATAAAACGTATTATCTGACAATGAAATGAATGGGGCAATAAAATAAAAACATTTCCTTCTATTTTATGTAGTTGTTGTATGTTGATAAGAAACCATGATTGTCTAGGAAGTGTAGATAAGTGCCTGCCCTGATATTACCCTGTTTTGCTACTTATTTTTCAGTATGCATGTTTATTTATTTATTGAATGATTGATTATTCATTGGAGGTGGTAGAACAACCCAGCGTTCAGAGAGACTGTTATATAACAATCAGATAGTGTGCTCAATGCCCTCAACACACAGAAAATGTGAGGAAGTAAGGTGATCCACACCAAAAAAGTTTTGTAGAAATCATTTATGAAAAGGCAATTTCTTTGTGTGTGTATGTCCCTGAGTTGAAAACAAGGGCTTAGTTAGATATTAACCTAAAGCCCTGGCAAAAGTGCAGGGTATTACATGTTATTTTTACACAACAAGCCTACTGCTGCTGCTGCTTATGTAGGATTACATGATCACTGCTATGGGGACACTCTTCACTTCTGTGCCTAGAATTATAATGTTATTGCACATTACACAGAGTAATGAGCTAAGAGATTAAGATACTGCCCTCACATTACAAAGGAGGCATTTGCATATTGAATTTAAAATTACTCCGCTTGGTTGCTACATTTAATGGCATTGTTTGGAGTGGGAGTGTTGGAGTGGAGACTACTAATTGGGATGTATTGTAATCTGTAGCTGTGGAAGTTAGTATACAGGTATTTCTTTTGGCCTCTTAGGTTTGTTTTCATTTGATTAAGTGACAGGTTACTACATGACGTAGTTAAACTGCTGTACAATGACCAGTGTTGAGATCAAGCCGCTAAACCTTGAGTCTGAGTCATCAAAGAACACACAAAGTCAAGTCTCAGTTACCCAAGTCCAAGTCATCGGGTTCTACATTAAAGGTGCAGTGTGTGAAATTTTGTGACATCTAGCGGTGAGATTGCAGATCGCATAGTTCAGCAAAGCTCTCATACATCATGTTAAACAACCCTCACAGCTGTTTCACAGTGTCTGTGCACTCAGAAGACAAATATGGTTCACTTGAGCGCAGTGCGCTATCCAGCATTGATCATGTTCAAGCTAAAGCTGTCAAACAAAAACTTGCATTTAGGTTAACTTTACTTGCTAAATGACCTGTCCAGCAGCGTTGGCATCATTCTGGAAATGTTTATCCTGGTCTTGTGCCATCATTTATCCTGTTTCTTCATACCTTTCCTTTTTTGATGAAAGGGATTCAAGCTGTCTTCCTTGTTGTGGTGTTAAAGTACAACTACGATCCCCCATTTCTTCTAATTATGAGTGTTATACTCAGGACAACGCTTCCTCTTTGTTTCTAACATTACTTCTTCTTTGTCTTCCAAGTGTCTCCAAATCTAATCTGCTATTAAAATGTGACAACATGAACTTCATGCTATAGAGCCAATGTGTGGTTTGTCCTTTCGTGGTGACTGCAAAAAACATGGTGGCCTGCATGATAGGGGATCAGCTCCTATATAGATATAAATGCAACAATTCACATTTTCTGGTGATTATACATTTATGAAAACACAATTAAGCATGCTATAGCCCTTTTCTGCTAATAAATCCTTAAATCCTAAATCTTAAAGGCTGCACCTTTAAACACAGCCAACATTGCTCTCACCATTTCAAAATGAATTTACTTAATTTGTGTGATACAATAGCTAAACAAATGTGTTCATAAACACGCACACACACACACACACAACGTAACGTAAAAGTGAACAGTGCAGATGCTGACATGCTAAGTTTTTTATATTCTAAATTATTATGGCCTATTCAAAATAAATAAATAAAAGTCTCGGCTCAAACTTTTGAGTCTGAAAGCAGTCAATGGTCCTGGACTCGAGTACAACATTGAAAATTATGTGCTGGTACTTTCAAATAAATCTGTATTTTGTCAACTAATTAAACTTACAACACCTAAGAGACTTTCAAAATTTGGCTTACAATTGAAATTCATCATCATTGTAAAATTTTTAACAGAAGATATATGAGGTTTCTTGAGGCAACCAATCACCATTTGTCCTTCACACTGAAAAGACACAGTTGTAGAGTGGAGAATAGGATTTATATCAGCTTCTATATTAACCTGGGAGGTAAAGACCTCTGCCTCCACATGTCAGGATGCTACCTGGTGACTGCAGAGCTGTTATGGGGGGGTAGCATTGATCGGGCTGGGTGTAAACGCTGACAACCATGATATTGTAATTCTGCAGTCTTGATCTGAATACTGTCAAGTGCGAAGTCTGTAGATCTGACGGGTGTGAAGGTGTGGTGGGAGAGAGGGGCTGACCTTATTAACTGTGTCATTGATTACATGTTATAAAATGTTTATAGTCCTCAGTGCTGAATGCTTAGTAGATATGTGGAATTCCCAAAGTCCAATATGATTTGTAAAGATCTGGAACTGAGAATCCACTATGGACATGTTCAGGATATTGACAAATCTACTTGTGGACCGACCAACAAGGCCTTAAAAAACATTGCTTGCTACGGTGGTTGAGAAGCTTATGCCATTGAATTGTCACTGCCATCTTGTAGCACGCTGGCTGGAGGCCATATTTAGGAGCAGACGCTGACATGCTTGACCTTGACAAACGAGACACACAAGATGGATTACCTGGAGGTCTAATCCTGATTCTCTAATCCCAGATCAGTCTCACCAAGATTAGCACTGAGGAAATCAACCACATGTGAGGCTAAGCAGTGACAGGCCTTAAAAGCCCCCCTAACACCACCCACCTTGAACTACACTGAAAGCAGCTCTCAGTAAAGAACTGCTGAATACATTGGCATTAAAGTATTTATTGAGCTATTTCTAGGTTTCCCAAAATGCTGATATCAGTAGCAAATGATTTTTTCCCAGGAGCAGGAGGGAGATGGGATATGTCATTCCGACATCTTCAGCTACAGGAGTGTTGCAGTTTGATCTATGCCTAGAGAGTATGTTTTATTCTGAAGTAACTTTATTAGTGAGTTAAAAGAAAGTGCTGTTCATGTATTGTATTGTTGTTACTTGCAAAACAGCATTTTTAGAAAGTGGTGTTGTGGCACTAAGATATATTATTTATAACTGAAACGTTTGCATGTTTTGAGATGAGCACTGTATCATCATAATTGCCACTACCACCCTAGGCAGAGAGACATACTAGAATATAGTATATGCTGGGGAACCATAGTCTGCCATGACTTGTAATACATACTACTGTGAGAAACAGAGGCAGAATAAAATCCAAACATGGGTCAGAGGCAGGTAATCAGTCCAGGGTGAACAAAATCCTGAGGGAGAGGCCAGAGGCATAGTTCAAAAGTCCAATTGTGACAGAATAGGAGAGAACATTAAGAAATAACATTACTAAACTAAAAAAAACTAGCAAGGCACAAAGATCTAGATACTGAAAGCTATGAGAGACTGGTAAGTGTAATCAGTCAAATGGAGACAAGTGTGTGTGAGACTGAGTAAGTGAGTGTGTGGGTGCCAGAGTCAGGACTGGATAATAAGGGAATGAGTGGCAGCGAAAGAGAGACACAAAGAACTGGACACTGGAAGGGGAGACACGGTCCACAGAGCAGTCCAGAAGGCACAGAACCGGGGAAACGTGGAGCAGAGGAAAATTCATAGTTCATAATGCTAACACTTTATGGTTACTTTGTCTTTTAACATTTCCCAGATACCTGGTTTTAACTTATCACAAATTTAGAATGTCCTTTGGTGTTACAAGGAACAATGAGTTCTGTTTTCCTGAAATAGAGCACAGAGGCGAATGCAACGGCGCCAGCACACATGGCTGTGCTCAGTTGGTTGCAGTTTTGGTGACTACTGGATTTAAGGGTTTATTTTAACTTTGAGTGGGTTAAAATACATTTGGGTACCTCTTCTCCTGCTTCTCCGTCAAAACTCTTGTAGGAAAATTGCCGTGCACCTGCATCTGCGATAAAGGGTGGTCTGAGTAGGTTTTAACCTAAGTGCAAGTTTGAGTCAAAATGAGCATCAAAATTGCCCTGCGCTGCCTAATCAGCACAAACACGGCCTCAGCTGGGCCTCTCGTCCCAAATCAGTGTGACCTTGTTCATTCACAGCAGGAAAGTACCAAACACACCAATGCTCAAAAATAAATAAATAGACCTGTACCCAAGGAAAATTGCACAAAGGTTGCGTTTGAAGCTACACCTTCCAATGAGCCCAGTAAAGGCCAATGAGCATTACCTCCTTAGCAAAACACAGTGTGGGAGATGAGAAGCTTTAACAGAAACCACGTACGGATCAAGAAGCTTGCAACATTTGAGAACAGTCTCATTTCTCAGTGGGAGAGCATCTACTTGCTCAAAGACTGTAAAGCCCTACTCTCATAGGAAAAGTGTCCTGTGCAAAAACAGCCACGGCTGAAGGAGAAAAAGATTCTCTCTGTAGTTACACTGAAGATTTAAACCCTACCTGACTCCCATACCTACTTTGAATATTATCACCCCATTCAATGGCCAATGTCAGTTACCATCAGGACTATTGTTAGTAGGGCCACACTCCACCTCCTAGTCGACTTTGTAGGCAGATGCTTTAAAGTTTAAGGAGAGACTGTAATTTGGCTGAAAATAACTACAGTATAAACAAAACTGTGATTATTGTATTGAAACAGGAAATGAGCTGCTGTCTCCCTTTTGGAAAATCCTGTGTTTTGTCAAAGGGCCTTCCACCACAACATCCTCCTGATGTGGACTCTGTTGCTCTTCATACAATGTCACCCATGTCATCTGACTGTTTCATAAATACTATGACCACTATAGTTCATCTAAGCTTTTCTAAGCTGATAAATACAGAAACCATATCGATCTATTCTCTCTCTTTTTCTTTTTATTCCTTCTCAGGACCATGGATGTACTGCTGGTGATTCTCTCCCAGGAGGCACAGGACGTGAAACGTCGCCTTGTTCCCCACATGAGTCAGGCTGGATTAATATGAGCAATTCATGGAGGCAGAGCTGCTTTCAAATTTCAAGAAAATTCAAGAAATTTGAAAACAGAATGTCTTATAAGAATAGTAATTAGAAGATAGATTTTCTGTCATTCATGACCCATGGCAGCCATTGGTAAAACAACAAACAAACTTGTGTTTCTAAAGAGGGAGCCACGTTTTAACATATCAACAGGCAGTAGGTCCCTATAAACTGCCAGTGGGGCAGGATGCTTTGGTATCGATCTTATTGACCCTATTATCAATGCTTAAAATTTTATACCAGCAGTATTTTCATGACCAATCAAACCATCCTTGTGTTGTGTTTAACTAAACCTCAGTTCTACTGAAAGAATTCCAGTAATGATGTGAGATTCTTCTGCCACCACTTCTTCTCTGAGACCCTTTAATCTTGCAGTCCATGACAATTTCACTGATGTAAGTGTCTCAACATGGTCTTTTCTCCTTATGATCGACATCTGACAGTGTTGATTCCCACTCAGCAGTTTGGTTCACACTTCAGATACCTTTCTGCAGCAAATCCCTAGCAGACATTTAGGTGGCTTTGCTGTAGAAACGATTCTTGTCACTTAATGCTGTAACAAAACCTCGACTCAGCATAATGAGTCTTTAAGCCACTGCCAAAATGTGACATGCCTTTGAACTAACTGTGTTTAACCGTTTGAGAGGGTGTAAAAGACACTGAAAATGATCATCAGATCAATTATCAATCAATGGATGTTGCACCTTTCATACAAGTCAACTGCATATTACAAAACACTGACAACACACAGCATGGTAAAAATGGACTAGGTGATTAATACCTAAAATGCAAATAAAATTATAATATAATAATAATGTACACTACCAATCAAAAGTGTGGACACACTTTCCTATTCAAAAAAAAGGAAAACCTAAACCAAAACCACAACCTAACCTTAAACTTTTCTAACCACATAGCACATCTCTGGTCTGTGGCATGATTTGTATGTCTGCCCTGCACTGCAACTACATAGTGGTGACTCTGCTGATGTTAATAAATACAGAGTTTAATTCATTACAAAACAGTTGCTTATCAAAGTTATCTAGGCAGCAAAAACATTTACCACCAAACTAAAAATATTCTAGCAGACGACTGGGACTGTAGATAAAGAGTATGGAGAACGCTGTCTCCCAGAGAGAGAAGACTTCTGACCCATTTCTCCTCAGTGTCAATCTATAAATGCTACTGGAGCGTTTCCTTGCACCGGTTCCTACACATTTTTCTCCCTACTCAAAGTCTGAAAAATATAGGGTGACATTTTTAGGGTTTTGGGCCCTATGCTTGAAATGTATGGCCTATCATAAAATCAAGAATATGGATGGAAAATGGTGGACTTATAGTAGCAAATACTGTTGACTCTTTGTTTTATTGTGTTGAGCTTTTTGCTTTGATTTAACAAAGTTCAGTCAAGAGGCAAAATGAAAATCAGAAGCAAGAGAAACAAGGGGTGAGTTTTCACCTTAGTTACACTTATAAAGTCATTCTTGAATAACTGGTTATACTTACACACAGTTCACATTACCAGTCAAAAGTCTGGACACAAGTTGAATTCATTTGGAAAATGTATCCAGACTTTTGACTGGTACTTTACCTTAAACAAAGCTAAAAGTAAAAACCCCTGCTGCCCTAGGAAAGATCTATTTTTTCCCTTCTCCAATGAAGGTTTAGAAGCTTTCATTATCCAATTAAAGCACCATATCGGTTTTATTTCATTCACATTTGGACTAGAATTCAGGCAGAAATTGACTTGAGTACACCTGCTGCAACATATATTCAAATATATTTTCTTATAGCTTTTCTTAAAGCAATTTTCACTGTCCATATAAACACTGTGTTTAAAGGATCACCACAAAGAAGCACAATGCATTAAAAATGTGATTCCTGTTGTTTTGCAACAAAAAAACAAAAAAAAATCTTTCAAATATTTGACTGCATTGTCCAAGGTTATACCAGACAAAACTGACAATAAATTAGACACACTTCTCTTAAGGAGAAACAAATCAGATTCAACAACATATAACCTCCAGTCATGTCTGAAACTTAATCATGACCAGCAGCTACCAATACTTCCTGATTACATGCAGCCTGCCAAATGTTAACCACAAACATTAACACACAGCCAGGTCTGTCTTACCTTAAAACAGGGGATTTGTGCAAAAACATCCATGTTATTAAATCCAAGGTAACTCATATTCCAAATGTTCACTCTGTCCTCCATGTGTTTTAGAAAAACATAGCCATTTTTTGTGTAGCTAACAATGCTAACAAAACATTTCCTGTTGCTGCTCCTTCACATTAAAAGCATTGCATTTTCAAAACACCAAATGCAAAAGGATATTATTGTGAAGGTGTAATGGGAAATCTCCAGACATTTCTTTGTCACCCCAAAGACTAATTCCACAGAACTTTCAAAATAATAATACACTTCTTCTTTTTATATTTATCATCTCAATATGTTCCAAACACTTAGAATTGTATCAAAATATGGCTTAATTGATAATTTTCTGACATATTATATATAACTATAAAAATACTCCCCTCCTTGAACCGCCACCTTATTGTGGTGGAGGAGTTTGAGTACCTAGGAGCTATGTTGTCGGGGGCTATATCTCCCTGGTAGGGTCTCCCAAGGCAAACAGGTCCTGGGTGACGGATCAGACTAAGAGCGG
>NW_018127883.1:9965408-9974190 GCF_001952655.1 Monopterus albus | reverse complement strand
TTTCTAGGCGCAGCCAGGGGCCGGAGGGAGTCCGGTTTGGGGACCACAGGATTTCGTCTCTGCTTTTTGCAGATGACGTTGTCCTGCTGGCCCCATCAAACCAGGACCTCCAGCATGCACTGGGGCGGTTTGCAGCTGAGTGTGAAGCGGCTGGGATGAGAATCAGCACCTCCAAATCCGAGGCAATGGTTCTCAGTCGGAAAAGGGTGGCTTGTTCCCTTCAGGTTGGTGGAGAGTTCCTGCCTTAAGTGGAGGAGTTCAAGTTTCTTGGCGTCTTGTTCACGAGTGAGGGAAGGATGGAACGGGACATTGACAGGCGGATCGGGGCAGCTTTTGCAGTCGGTGAGGAGCTCGTCCCCCAAGGAGGAGCTCAGAGTAGAACCGCTGCTCCTCCACATCAAGAGGAGCCAGCTGAGGTGTCTCGGGCATCTGTTTCGGATGCCTCCTGGGCGCCTTCCTAGGGAGGTGTTCCGGGCATGTCCCACCGGGAGGAGGCCCCGGTGAAGACCCAGGACACGCTGGAGGGACTATGTCTCTTGGCTGGCCTGGGAATGCCTCAGCATTTCCCTGGAGGAGCTGGAGGAAGTGTCTGGAGAGAGGGAAGTCTGAGCATCTTTGCTTAGACTGCTGCCCCCGCGACCTGGTCCCGGATAAGCTGAGGAAAATGGATGGATGGATGGATGGATAAAAATACTGAGGTGGTAGCTCAGGCATTCATAGAAGTTGTTTTATAATCCATAGCCTGAATTATGTGTCCACAATATCAGTAATAGGGAGTCAATATAAGCATGTGGGACTTATTATTTGCTCATAATTATTCCATGTTTGTTTCATATAAATTTTACTCAGATTGTTGAGGACACTGTAGTACATGCTGTTCATTCTTTATGCCATTCAGGTGATGAAGAACTCCGTCTTCCTTTGTACAAATTTGGCAGAAATCTGCAAAGGAATTCTCAATCTGTAAATCTGTCACTTCCATCACTATGGCCAGGGAAGTCTGTGACATGATCCTGATTCTGATTTCAGTCTTCATGTACAACCATCTCAAGCTGATGAGCAAGCATGTGGTCAATTATTTGGTCAGAAATGCTCTTTTCCTGCTTGTTCATCATCGCTACCCCCATACTTCAGTTTGTTATGGAAGTGCAGCATCAGAGTAAGAAAGGAATCAGTCTTACTCAGCGATCGTCTCCAGTCATAGGGTGTAGACATTCTGTGCAGGGAGACTGGCTGCTTCAGCACAGAGATCACTGTCTTGGTGTCAGATATTGACTTGCTAGCAGGTGTGTGGTTAGGCTTCTAAAGTGTGGAGCCGTGGTAACATGAAGCAGCATGCCGTGTAGTCACCTCTCTTGTATGTGCAGCTCAGCACTGTGTAGTAGTCATAGATATCCACTGTTATTGGCTATCCCACGAGTTTGTTGACCCAAAAGCTGAAAATAATCTATGCTTCCAACCCTTACGTCTTCTGCAGTTTCTTTCTTAATGCATCTGATGTTATCTGCCATGCAGTCTCTCATCTGGCTATTACAGATGATTCAGTTCTTTGTGGTTGCCCTGACTGCCCTGATATTAAAGTTCCTACTTGGATTTCATCCACAGATGAAGTCCTGAGGCCCAGTATCGATCGCATCAATGTTTCAAAGGGCAACATGAGTCAGGAGCAGCCATCAAATGACAATAATAAACAAAAACATTAACATTAGTATTTAAGGTTTCAGGAGCCATTTTATACTTGGAGCTGACAGCAATGACAAACCACCATTACCTTATATTGGATTAATAAGTGGAGTGAACTGGGTTATTTCAGGGGCCAAACCAGGTGCTGTGCTGTTTGCTCAAGTTGTGATTTCTAAAGAAAGAGACTTTTTGAGCAGTTTGTTCAAATAGCAAGTTTGTCCAATTCCATCATTCCTCAAGTAGCTACAGCACCATGTCACCAGTTTTTCAGTAGCTAAAATAAGTTCCACGATATGTGAGCCACATTTATCCTGCTTAATGCTTTCATTTAAAGAAAAAGGTGTATGTGTTTTCATAGGCTTTAAGGTTGACATTTGTCATGTAGGTCTACTGATACAATTACAGACAGCCATATATTTGTTGTAGGCTGACAAATTTCTAACAAATGGGATCACCATGGGGAGGGACTGTTGGCACAACAGGGGCTCATGTGGATGCCACACTGCAACACTGTGCCTGGGTATTTGACATGTTATATACTTGCTTTGTGTGAATTGAGTCCTGTAAAAATGTGGCCTGTAAGCCTACAAGTACAACTCTATATCCATTCCTGTCACCATGTTAGCAACAGGCAGTGAGTTTGCAGTATAACCTGAAGGTAAATTATCAACCTTTAGTATTTGTTCTTTTGCTATTGTTAGCAGTCCACATATATCTTTACAAAAGGTCACTCATCATGATGACAAACAGCAGCTCTGCCTTTAACACCACCTTAATGTAGCTCACAATGTAGCTGCGGTTACGCTAACTCTGCTGACATTATAACGAGTGTTGAGTACATTTTTCATTATTTTGAGCCTCTGGTTTTGTTGACATTAACAAAACATTTGTGGTCTTTGACTATTACAGATTCTGATATACAGATGTCACATGGGTGACATCAATGAAACATGCTATGCAATATATAGAAGTTTATATTACAACACAGAGATTATTTATTTATGCAATATTAAACTTTTGTTTACACAAAGTAGGTTGTTAAATGCTCTTTTACAGCATCCTCGTAACAATTTAATAGGATCATAAAAATATATATATAATAGCAAGAACATACAATAAACAAGCTCTGTGGATGTCTCAGTTAAGTATAAAACACACTGAAAATCTTCTTAATGTAATGAAAATATGTTGTTAATGTTCATATTTGGCAAGATGCTATTTTGTTGATATTGAAACAGTTTGGTTGTATATAAATGTAACATATAGGAGACAAGTTTGAAAAACCAACCCATTTTATTTCTGCTTTTTGTGCCTATTGTCAACATTTTAACCCCTGTGAGTGTTATAGCAGTCAAGTTTAGAAAAGAGATGAGGAACTCTATCAATAGATCAGATGTAATATGGGCCAAATAAGTGAACACAGTAAGGGGTTTTGTCCAAGTGCAGTTTATTTAAGAAAAAAAATGTTTATTACATGACTGAACTGCAGTATTTAGCCCTAATTTATCTTTTTACAACTCTAGTACAAGTCTATTCACAGGACCCACCTATCAGAAACATACATTTCATGTGGGCCTCGATTAATTACAAAATTCTTTGAGTGTCTCTAACAATAAAAAATACAGATTTATGACTGAGATAAATAAATACACAAGAATTTAATCAAATCCAATCTTCCAATAAATAAATAGAACAATAAATAACATTCAAAACATCTTTGGCCAAGCTCAGGCCACTTTATTGTCCCCACAGGACTGACATCGGTCTCGGTAGATGCCTTGGTCAGTCAGTGCACAGAGGGGTGTGCTGACTGAATCGGTTCAACCTATGGAGTTCAAAGGAACAATGCCGGGTATGTGGCATGAAATAGCAAGTGAAAGAACAATTATATCGAGGCACTTTTAAGGATGTTGCAGGAAATGACAACATTTCCGTGTGTATGCGTATTCCCCAAGAGGAAACACAATGTAAGACAAGAAAAAACATTTGTTTGAATAATAACTGAATGGCTGCTTTGCTCATCTAGACATGCTACAATAAGTTCCCTTGATTTTTATTTATTTTTTATTTTTTTACAATTTTGGGATTGAGCATAGTAAAGTTCCCCAAAGAAAACAAGCTGGAAAACTATGAGAACAAATAAACACAGGATGAAAACGATGCCGAAACACTAGTGTCACCAATCAAAAGAACATTGTTACATATGTACTGTCTGACTGTGAATAACATCAATGTGTGTTTTCTGTGGCTGTTGAGTCTGACTGAGTTTCTGACTGTTCCCCAAATATCCCTGCCAGTGTCCTAAAGCGAGGTCCCCAGTCACTGAGGTAATCATAGTCTTCCTCGAGGTCCATAGTGAGGGAATCGATAGAACTGAGAGACTCGGCCTTAGAGCCGTTGCCCTCATAAGCATATGTGGCCAGAGAGTCGTAGGGAGGGGCCGAGCTGTCTGTGTCGTGCTCTTTTAGACGCTGGTTGATGAAATCTCGTATGTCTGCGCTGTCCTGAGAGACAGGTGGCCTGGGACCTCTCTTCAGCTCAGGTTTTACATCCCTGCGGTACAGGTTCTCTTTGACAACCTTGGGATTGCGAAGTGTCCCCATGTCAAATGCATGCGTATCCTCCTCCCCCCCTCCTTCGTCATCATAGTGGATCACGTTATCCCGGATGTCCTCTTTGGATGACATGAGGGTCTCCTTCTTCTTCTGCCGTCTCAAACTCACGTAGAGGACCACGATTACTTTGGGAACAAATTAAGAGAATCTCATATTAGACCACTGTTGACAGGCAAGTTACTCTGCATAAAATATTGTCCCTGTGAGGAAAGAAGAGACTCCAGCATGTATCAGCAGTTAGGTCAAAGCACCACTGTGTCCATACAAAAGGTACAGCCTTGCAGAGTCACTAGCAAAACCGTACTAAATATCCCCCTTAAATCCTGTTTAGACATCTAGGGTTGCCAACCCCCAAAGATTGATTTAGGTCTCCCAGAAAAATCTTAATTCAATCTGGGAAATTTTAGGAATTTTTTTCAATACCAATTGAACACATGGAAGTAAAATGCCAGTAAAAATTCAAACAGAAAGCAACACTAGGGCATCTACAAGGTATGAGAAACAGAAATTGGAGTTTAACTTTAATCAAATTATTTAGGCTACTTAGACTGAAAAATATGACAGTACTGTATGGATCTGGCATTGCCATTATTTTGATATTTTGATGATATGAAAGGTCAGAGACAGCAACTTGTGGCTACACCTCTGTCTATATGTGGCTGCACCACTTGATCATGACATAGTCTTTGTCACTTGATCATGCTCTGAGTGCACCTCCTTAAAAAAAAAAAAAATTGTGTTGGCGATAGAGCTGGCGACCCTAGTCATATGATACATATGATTTAGAATTACTGTAATTCTGTGATATACAGTAACAAGGGCCTGAAATAAAAGAAATGAAATCCTGAAACAGTAGTTATATGTAGCCTAAGTGTCTAAAATACCCAGGTTTAATCTTAATTAAAACCATTTTGCACTAACTCGCAAATCAATGCCTACTGGGAGCTGAATTGCCTTTGTGACTCAATGCAAGTGTTCTGGCAGCATTATAAACTCAGATTACACAAGAACAGTTGGAGGTACAGATGTACTGTTGACAGTATAAAGAAGAAACACTTTACTTTGTTAGCATGCAATTGTTCAGTGCTTGTGTGAGCTTACATATATTTTAGACACTCTAGTACCACTGTGTGATTTCCTATATACAATATTAGAATAAATTTCCTCGTCTCCTTTCTTGTCAATGCAAATTGTCTCCATCTGTCTATCCCTCTCACTGTCCTTCTTCCTGCCTCTAGATGTTTAATACGCAGTTGCATTTAGGAGGCAGATCAACGCCCAGGATACAACTGACGAGTGAAAAAGTCCAATAAACACATTTAGTTTGAAGGAAAACCTTATGTAGGTCTTTTCCTTTCATCCTACTTGTATCTCACATCCTTTTGGCCCTCCTTCATTCCCAAGTGATTTCTACCTGTGTATAGTGTGCCAGCTCCCCCCAGTGGCACCTACGTAGTCTTTAACAACAGGCAGTTTTGGACACACTAGTTGAACACAGCTAGTCACTGTGGAGCCCATTCATGGTTGTCTGGAAGAAACAGCTATGCAGATTACAGTCTTTGTCTTGGTCTGTTTGATTCTCCTTCTTGTTTTTTCTCTGCACAGGATGACCGGGTCATCCTGACAAATCCAACACAGGAACTGAGGGACTCTGTGGAAATGTTTTCAGTGTGAGTTTTGATTTTCTCTGTCACATTCTCAGGGACAGCATGACAACTTGGCATCAGCCAGTCTCAGGGGCAAGTCAGCTTGGAGCTTTGAAGACATTCTTCTCAGATGAAATGAATACACTGGCAAAGCTCTACAACATACCACGACAAGTGATTCTGTGCTTTTATGGTCCTTCACATATAAAACAATGCAAACTCAAGGTAATATTTCACATTAATGCATTTATTCAGCAGTGAAAACAGACTAATAATGAATGGTTGTTTGGATTTCATGGATGATTCTGGTATTAGCGAGAGATAGAGAAATGTAAATACTGCTCAACTCAAAGGTCAGAGCTGTAAAATGGGAACTTCTTTAACAACCGACCATCACACATTCATAATTCAGGAAATACTGCTATAAATGTACTTTTACTTCCTCCCTACTATGCAGATGAGTTTGCACATTAATAGCAGGGAATTAAGGAGGTGTTTTACAACCATGACCTTGTGGACATTTTTAAAGCCACAGCCTAAGAAGCAGCCACAGGGCAGCAAGATTGGATTTAGTTTATAGAACCAAGCATTCCTCCCTTCAGTTTCAAAGCTTTCACTGAATGATCAAATTAATATGGGTTCTATAATTGACTGCAAACACTCCTGGAGAAACACCAGACTAACTCTGTAAGCCTGTCAACAGAAATTAAGAAAAACTTAATTTTAAGGTTAGATTGTTGAACACAGTGAGCCCAGAGTTTGCTGAGACACCACAGATTTTCTGGTTGGGGCATATTTAAGTTTACATTAAAGTATGAGCATTCATACAACATTTCAGAATGTGATACTTGCTAAATGCTAAATAAAATGAAAAAAAAAACTGCAATAGTAACAACAACAAAGACGAATAAATATCAAATATCAAAATTGTTTTTTGTCCATTAGAAAATTAAATACATATACCGACTTAAAAAATGTCTCAAATTCCATAAAAATGCTTCATATAAAAAGAAAAACATGCATGGAAGCTAATGTGGCTAATCACACCTCAGGGCCACCACTGACCACACAGATTACTGAAATAAATGTCATTTTTTCAGAAAATTAAAATATATATTTTATATTTAGAACTACTAAAGTGAAACGTTACTTTGCTCTGATTTTTAGTTTAAGATCTGGGTTATGGTAAGAAGGCACTGTCAGACCAAAAAGTTCTTTGGATTTAGTTCTAAGGACTACCCATTTGGAGAGCTCCTGCAAGAACTATATACCTTCAGGTGCTTTTTTCTGTTTGCATTCACGCCTCCAGTAGTAACACTGAAAGCTGGCTGACTGTTACAGGCACACAACGGTTAACGCATAGCGACATTACACTGATAGTAGGTATTTTCTTTATATCCTTCAAATGCTAATTACTATATATAAGAAGCTACTAACCCCCGGCAGAGGCTTCTGTTGGCGGACTGCAGCTTCCCATGCTGCTGGTGATGGCTACTGTTACACAGCTAACAGGGTTTTTAAAAAAATGACAGTTAGCGGTGCTGCAGTCAATGTACACATCTTTCACTCATGGTTTCTATTATGCTTGGAGAGTACCTACCCTGTAGTAGGAGCTAAAAAGTCCCACAAAACAGTGTTCCAAGAACTATTATCGTTCTCAGTTCCTGCAGTGCAGGCACACAGAAAAGAGGGTACTTTGTCCAACATTTCTAAGAACTATGAAAAGTTTCTCTGGTCCAAAAGAGCCCATGTTACACTATAACAATTCTCTCCTTTATGATTATCACTACACTGTGCCCCAAAAACAGAACATTTGCAAGCAAGAAGACAATAGGTCTCACCTAACAGAATGATGATACATAGGAGGATGGCGATCAGAGCTCCTGTGCTGAGACCCACGGGGAGAAAGATGGCCTCTGCACTACAACTTAATAGGGAACCATCTGATTCGCAACCACATACACGGATGGTCAGTGTGCCTGTGCTGCTCTTGGGTGGGTAGCCATTATCCTCAATCACAACAGGAAGGAAGTAGATCTCCTGCAAACGCCGTCTAAAGCCACTCCGCTTTGTTAAAATTCCAGCGGTGTTGTCTAGGAGAGAAACAAGGACAAATTCAAAAATCTGCAATCAATCACCCAAAAAAAAAGAAAAAGAAAAGAAAGGAAGTCTTACATGATCAAATGTGTATTGAAAGGCCTGAAGCAGTACGGCAAGTGCTTAATCCTTGATCATTAAAGGATAGAACATGTTCTGACCAAAGCAAAAGGAAATGTTCAACCATGTATAACCTCACATCAATCTTCAGTCCTCAGATCTGCATTAGAGGTCCAAGTATGAGAAAGATCAAACATCTTCCAATGTCCGATAAGATGAGAAACTGCAACCTATCAATGATTTGTCTTAAATAAGAACTCATTTACATTGCTTATGTTAAAATCTGACATCTTAACTGCGCCCAGTACATAATTCCCTGAAACACTGGAAAACATTTTACGTCTTCCTGTGCTGTAGGAATCTGTTATCTCATTGTATAGTCAGCATCACTCCAGAGAAACAGCCGATTAGCAGTGATACCATAGATGACAGATTAAACCACATGCACACACACACACAAAGAGAACAACTTGGGAAGACAGCCAGAGGTGTAAAGACGATGAGTGGAATAGAGGTCGACATCGTATATGAGAGAGGGGGAAACATGTCAGGGTGGGCCTGCCTGGTTCTGCCTGCTACAGCTAGACTGTCTGACCCCTGTCAAGCCAGGTTTGTTCCACTGACGAAGCCCGGCACTTTCTCTCGACAGCAGGTCAGACATTTTAGCACACCTTGCATGTT
>NW_018127883.1:9961617-9965062 GCF_001952655.1 Monopterus albus | reverse complement strand
TTTATTTCCTGTCCCTGCCTATCAGATCTCACTCTTTATCTGGAAAGTGTGCTCGCAGGGCTGCTGGCAGTCAAGCAACTGCAAAACAGCGTGTCAAAAAGGTAAAACTGGATCAGAGGTTTGGACTGGGGCTTGTCAAGGATGGCAAATGCATTCGTTTTCCTGACATCCTGCCATGTCCCACTTTTCATTTATCTCTCCGGTTAGACTTCAAAGGATTCAGGCTAGTGCACACTGCAGTGTCATACGTGCTCTTATAATTAGACAACACCTGCCTGTATGTGTTGAGGTTAATTTTAGCTTTGAAACATGTCACTCATAAGCTTAGAGGAGGAAAACTTTTAAACATTATAAACATTAAACTTTTGCACACAAACTGTGGGTGGCTTCCTCAGTTGTGTGCTCTCTAGTGCTTTTGCTGGTTTTGTTTGTTTTTTCAGTTTTCTGCAACCCATCTCAGGTTACTTTCACTAGAGTGCCAGTGCACTGGTGAGGTTAAGACATCAGGGGAAGCTGAATGTCGCTCCTGCCTATCCACCTAGCAAATCTCCACCCACCAGCCAGGAAAAGAGCTAAACCACTTCTTGTCAATGGGACCAACTCTAACTTCTGTGCCCCACTGAGTCATGGCTCAGTGAAGGGGAATTCGTGCTTTGTGCACACCCTCATGCGCATGTGTTCCTATTCATAATTCAAATTGAGGGTCTGCCTTCTGTCCACGTATGCCGACAGTTCCTGAGCACTGTGGCACATGCGCAAGTTGAGGCTTCTGCTGTGCCGACCATCTGCATGGACACAAACTTTTGGCCTGCACGCAGATGCCAGCATGGACCCTCGCTGACCTGGGAAGATGACAGAAATTATGTCACTCGACCTTAGCGGACATGTGGATAAGCAAAGCATGAAATGCCTCTGAGTCCATCCTGGACAGCACAGTACAGCTGCCAGTCTTCCATTTCCACTGAGTGGACTGTGTAATGGAGTAATCTGGGAAAACTGAAAGGAGGCTGAATCTTCCTGCTACAGGATTTGACCAAAGCAAACCTCACATCAGTTGTCCCACCAGGCATAAAAACACTGTAATAAAGGGCACCCATCACTCTGTCCCCTGTGCAGCACTGGGGCTCTGATCACTCCATGGTGCATTGCATCCCAGCCCACAGACAGAAACTTAAAACCTGCAAAGCCTGTGATTAAAACAGTGAAGAGGTAACCAACAAGGCAAAGCCAGAGCTACAGGCCTGCTTTGACCGCACAGATCGGAGTGTATTTGAGGCTGCATCTACATATCTGTATCTGTATCTGAACTCACTGACACTGTGACATCATACATTGTTTTTTTGCGCAGCCATGTCTGTGCCCACTAATACAACAACAACAACAACAACAACAACAACAAGCCCTTGTTGACAGTAAAACTCAAGCAGCTTCATCATGCTTAGGAAGAGGAGGGTGGGATCCTGTACAGCCAGGCCAGAAAGACACTGACAAAGGAGATCAGAGTAGCAAAGAGCTACACTGAAAAAGCTGAAAAAGTTGTGCACAGCCAACAACCGTGTGTATGTGGAGAGACCTGCAGGATGTCACCAGCTGCAAGAAACCATCCCTCCATGCTGCGGAGAAGCACCAACTGGCAGACAACCTGAATCTGTTTTACTGCAGGTTTGATAAGTCACACTTCACGCACTTCACCTCAGACACCCCATCAGCAGCTGCACCTGCACCCTCTACACTTTAGGAAGACCTCAGGGGATCTGTCTGTTAAACTTTTGAAGTTCACAGACAACACGGTGGTTAGAGGCCTCATCAGAACGGTGATGAGTGTGCACAGAGACAGGAGGCTGAACAGCTGGTCCTGTGGTGCGGTCGCAAAATCCCAGAGCTCAAACACGCTCAAAACAGTGGCGATGACGGTGGAGTTAAGAGACAACCAATTTGCAGGCAGACACTGGAGGGTAACTGTTCACTTCTAATCAATACTGGTTCACTTTGCTGGGTTACATTCTCCAAAATCAATGTCACAGCTTTAAAATAATGTCAACTCTATCATTGCTGTTTAAAATGTTTCTGCAATAATCAATTTCTTTTCTTTCTGTTTAACAAAAGCTACAATTGACCACAGGTACACCTTTTCTATTCTTCTGGATTGTTGAAAACATCTTTCTTGCTAAATGTGGTGTGGTCTCAGCGGCTTAGAGGATGAAGCTGAATGAATCTGTTTAAGGTATAATTTAGCATTAAACAATGAGCTGTATTACACTGATCACACTGCACCAACTCATTAGAACACCAAACACACTTACTTCCGAAGTCCCGGACCGTAAAATTCTTGTTGATTTTCATATCTTCCTTTGGTGATTTGAAGGAGAACTGTTGTCCAGCAGGTGGCAGATCCTGGTCTTTTGCACTGAAGGTTTGAATCACCTGATAAAATAAAGATACAAATTTAGTTCTTGATTATAAAAATAAAGGTTTACTTAGTTTTCATCATGTTTACTTATTATATCTTTAACTGTAGTACTAAGTAGATTCTTTTTTCTCTCCATCCTGGCTGATTTATCTGTGGATTTTCAGAGTTGGAAGGTTTTGCTCTGAGTAGTTTTTATGTCAAATGTTTTTTTTTTTTAAATAAACTAAAATGACTACAGATCGATTTGTTCTGGAATAAAATATGAAATTAGAACACAAGCTTCAACTAGTCTTGAAATCACCGCATGTCAGACCTCTCAGTGCTGAACAAGGCAGTGGATTATTGTCTTGATAGTTCAGGATACAGTGGCACAGTGTGCGATAGATTGTGCTCATAGAGACCTACTGGGGATTCTTCAATGGTCATGAACAGAAACCATTTGGTTTATTTTGTACTTAGAGTACATCTGCAATAACAACACTACACATAACAACCAGCAGTAAAAGAAGGAAAAGACATAAATTGATCATTCCAACACCTACACCTATGTGCTGCAGCTCTTCAACTTCAAAACATTCATTTATGTGCAGAAGTCGTAGAGTTTACTGAAACAACACCGTGCCAACCGACGACTAATTTCTCTATATTTCCACTGTGGTAGACACAAACTGTTAACTCAGCCGCCTCTGTACCAGACTTCTGGCAGCTTTCTACATTCTTCTTTTCCTCAAACATATCTAAGCTTTGTGTGCAATCGTCTGCCCATCCAGTCCAGCTGTGCTACTGGTCTGCTCGCTCTGCTTTAGGCCTGTTGTCAGGTTTGCCCGAGCCATCCTAACAGAAAGAACTGGCCCACATGGACCCCGCTGACTCCGGTGCAGGCAGACCACCGTCAAACGCACAACTAGCTCAGGCACTGCAGCAGCAGCACCATGACCTGGCGGCACTCACACAACAGGTAACACAACTCACCTCCCTGATGTTGTCTCAACAGAATCGCCCATCCACCCGTTCTACCAGTCCCCGCCCAGATCC
>NW_018127883.1:9960774-9961320 GCF_001952655.1 Monopterus albus | reverse complement strand
GTTCCTAGACTATGCTGTTGACTTCCGAGTTCGGCTGGGAGGACCGCCCGGTACGAGCGGCCTTCTGGCACGGCCTCAACAATAATATTAGAGCCGAGTTTAATACTAAGGACGAGCCCCCTGACCTCAGCTCCTTAGTCGACTTGGCCATTCGGATTGACAGACAACTGGGTGATTCCTGTACAGAGTGAACAGGGCGGCAGTCGACCCCACAAACCTGAGCCACAACGAAACCACCAGTTGAGGCCCGGGTTTCTCTCCGTATGGGGGCCACCAACACCAGCAACCGCCACACTCCAGAGGAACCAATGGACCTAGGACATGCCCGTCTTCACCCCGAGGAGCGGGCCCGCCATATCCGCGCATATGCCTTTACTGTGGTGCTCCTGACCATCTCATAGCCGCCTGCCTGGTGCGGCCAAAAGAGCGGGCCTGCCAGTGAAGGTGCCCCCGAGGAGCGGGCCCGCCATATCCGCGCAGGGTCATGCGTTTACTGTGGTGCTCCTGACCAGCTCATAGCAGCCTGCCTGGTGCTGCCAAACAGAC
>NW_018127883.1:9958861-9959617 GCF_001952655.1 Monopterus albus | reverse complement strand
AAAGACGCCAGGGAGTACGTAGCTGCCTGTGCTCCCTGTGCGCAAGCTAAACCTCTCCATCAGCCCCCTGCAGGTCTTCTTCGGCCGCTAACGACACCTAGTCGGCCCTGGTCTCACATTGCCCTAGATCACTGGCCTGCCTCCTTCCCAGGGCAACACTGTCATCCTTACTATAGTCGATTGTTTTTCCAAAGCTGCCCATTTCCTCGCCCTTACACAACTCCCCTCAGCTCTTGAAACCGCCCAGCTCCTCGTTCAGCATGTTTTTCGTATTCACGGCACCCCCATCACTATCGTTTCTGACCGCGGTCCCCAATTCACCTCTCACGTCTGGTCTGCTTTTTGCATTACCGTTGGAACACGTCCCTGTCTTTCCTTCGGTTATCACCCCCAGACTAATGGGTAAGCCGAACGGCTGAACCCGGATCTGGAAAACGCCCTCCGCTGTGTCACCAGTTCCTCACCAGAGGACTGGAGCCAGTTGTTGCCCTGGGTGGAATACGCTCATAACACACTCTCTAGCTCTGCCACTGGTATCTCTCCCTTTCAGGCATCCCTCGGTTAACAAACTCCCCTGCTGTCCTCTGATATTGCTGTCCCCTCTGTCCAAGCCCACATCACTCGCTGTCAAGCCGTCTGGGATGAGACTAGGGCCGCTTTATTGCGTACGGCAGACCAGAATAAGAGACTGGCTGATCGCCGCCGTCGGGCCGCTCCCACCTATCAGGTTGGGCAACAAGTGGTGCTCCTCTCCGC
>NW_018127883.1:9953851-9958492 GCF_001952655.1 Monopterus albus | reverse complement strand
TGTCAGGTTTGCCCGGCTGCACCTACTTTCTCACTCCCCTCGCTCTGTTTTCACTCCCTTACCCTGATTACGTTATCCCTTACACCTGCTTCTTACCCCCGGAATACCACCAGCTGCACCTGATTAGTTTCTCCCTATTTAGCCCCTGCACTTCGTTCACTCCCCTGCCAGTTCTTTCTAGCATTTCTCAGGCCCGTTTGTTCCCCGTTGTTCCTTCTGATCTGTGTTGGTTTTTTTGTCTCCTTCTCTCCAGCTGCTTTTATTCATTCCTTCCTCGCCTCAGTTGCTCCTTCGGACCACAGACCTCCTCCGCTCTGCTTCATCACCACCCTGCAGGTCGATGCACAGTCTACTACTTACTGAATGTCTGCAGGTCGATGCAGAGTCTACTACTTACTGAATGTCCAATTTCTGTTCCTCTTCAGTACCATCCAACTCGACCAGTCCAGGAGTGAGTCCCAGTGTCCGCAGCCCGGTCCTCTTCTCATCATCTCCACCACTGACTGTGTTCCCATCCGAAACTCGACACCCGGTCCCAGTGTTACTCGTCTGTTCATTTCTTGGTCACTTGTTTTACACTGTGAATAAACTTGCACTGCTTGCATCGAAGTCAGCCACCTGGGTCCGTCAATTTTTGTGACTCGCTCACTTCCGTGTTCGAGCCATCCTAACACCTGTAGCCTCAGCCCTGAACTTCCCAGCATGCAGGACCATCAGCCAGAGTCAGCCCATGGCATAGGCAGCACAGGCAGTCAGGTCACCAGATGTGAGGGTGGGCACTATCATTATTATATTACTTTTGCCTTTCTAATCTGTGGAAGCGAAACAAATCACTGGAGCAGGAAAAAAGATTATAGAGGTACAAAGCACCTTAACTATTTGTGTCAGTTTCAAAAAACTTATTTTGTAACAAGCCAGGTAGTTTGGATGCACTTTCCCATTAAAGTGAATGGAAAAGTGTGTCCAAACCTTTAACTGGTTAATGCAGTTAGCAGGTTAGTGTCAGCATAGAGAACAATGTTGATAGAGTTGTGTTTACTAGTAGTTCAATTCCCTATATAATAGGCCCTCTAATTACATCCGAGGGACAGCCCTCCTGCCCTCTTACATCACTCCATCCATGTTGCTCTTCCTCTCTTTCCCCTCATTATCTGACTGAAACTTCCACCAGGGGAATAAATCCAGGGCCAGGTGTGACGAGTGCTCTGTTCCCCTCAGCAGATGTACACTTCACACTATTGATTCCCTTCGACCAAATGAGCTTTGTGGTGAATAAATCTAAAGCTGCAGCTAACCGTTACTTTCACTTGCATTTAATACATCAAACTTAAAAAAAACCAAATCAGTTATGTCAAACAATGTGATGTCTTAAATGATATGTTTTGTAAGGTATCTCAGTGAACAATCAGTTAAGTTGCAGTCCATAAAACTACTGAGTTCCTGGTTCACTTCCAGCCATGGATCTTTGTTACATGTCATACCCATCCCTCACCCCTCTTTTTCTAATTAAACTACTGACTGTCCAAAAACCCAAATTCAATTTACAATAGCTGGAAAAAGACAAAAGCATTTTACATGACCGCATCCACAATTTTGCAATTTTTACTTAAAAACTGAAGTGTTAATCATCTGTCCGACTAATTATTTGAGCTTTATCACTTTAGCTATTATACTGAACACATTTCAATTTCACTGAAATTAATCTTACATATTTGCCAGTTATAAAATCCCACAACCGGTATCATTTTTACCTGCAAGAAAAGAAAATCTCCTTATTAAACTTAATGCAACACATTTGATTTCCCCCTTTTCAAGTCAGTTTCTTTGTAACATTATCACTGTTTCAGAGGCATGAATCAAATAAAGTGAATGTTTGAATATGTCTATAATAAGCCTCAGTGCTAAAACATTAGAACTGAAATCTGCTTTTAAAACAATAATGTTTGATTTAGTTTCTAATTACAAAATTAATTGTAATAAATCATCTACAAATGACCCTTTTCTTGCACTCAGAAGTGCTTCCCTCATCCTCTCAATGACAAGCGGAATTGTTGCTGCTTATTACAAGTCCTGGGTGCTTTTGTACAGTATATAATAAATGGCTTTACATGTATTTTTCTTTTACACTCTGTTGCACTCCAAGTTAAGATAGATAGGAGTGCCGGCTAAATGTTTTAAATGTAAATGAAATTATTCCAGCATAACAAACAGATTCAGTTGGTGAGCATTTTAATGTGGCCTTAACAAAAAGCAAAGGAAATGCAGAGCAGAGACACATCATAGCACTGGTTGTCCTAAGTATATCTAATATGTAGAATTTAAAAGCTTGTTGTATTTTTGTGTTGCCTTTTCTCATTTCACACTTGACCAGTAGAGCAGTCAAACATGTGAGTATATTAAATAATAAAATAAAATAAAATAAGAAAAACATTCTTCTGTGGTATTTTTTTCATCTCAGTTGAAAGTGTTAGACCACTTTCTCTACTGCAGTTCGCACATATTTGCATGTAATTAGCTGCCTCTCTTGCTTGGCTACGTCCTGGATAGAGATTATTTTCCATGAGAGCTTTGCCACAGCATGAGACCCTTCAAAACAAGTAATTTGTATGTTTGTCTGTAATGTAAGTGCAGATAATCATCAAGCGAGACATGTGATGGACTGTACAAGAGAGGATGTGCACTGCTTTCTCATGCACCGGCTGTGTGCAACACCTGGTGGAATCATGCTGTGAAAACAGTGGTGGTAAGTGTATCTGCACTGGATGGCAAAAGAGGAGGGAGGAACAGAAGAAGGAGTAGAAAGGAAAGAAGAGATTAAAAAAAAGTAGGAGATTTGAGCAAAGGAGAAAGAAAGAGCATACAAGAAACTCAGAGAGAAGAGACAGTGATACATTTTAAATACATGGCTCATAATGTATGATTACTGCAACTGAAAAGAATTACATCTGAATACAAAGCTAGAGTTGTCTAGCTGTCTAGTTTACTGTTTTGTTGAATGCTGACCTGTAGTTCTTTTCTAAATGTGTTAAATATGCATTTCTCTGCAGCTGGGCCATAACATCTTTATCCCAATTAGCACAAACATCTGATTGGATTAGTCCTTTATTGATTGATTTGCTCAATATATTGAGTAGTTGAATGGTGACATGTACTGGGCAGAAAAATATGTTTATCATTAAAGCCACTGAAAATTCGGTTTCAGGTGTGAGTGCTACTCTACAACATTAAGAAAAAGACAGCATATACATATACAGCTGCTACTGTATATAAAATTATAAAAATTGTATTTATTCATTCCCTCCTAAAATCCAGAATCTCTCATCTAAATACTGTTCATTTTAAATGTTTAACTACTGACCACAGAACATTTAGACCACAACTGGCTTCCAAATGAGTTGTGATCACATGCTAAACTCAGATTGAAGGTGAGGGCAGAGAAACAGCCTTCCTTCAGCAGAGGAATGTGCAAACAGCCTTTGAGAGTCAAACTGTACAATGAAGCTCAAATATCCAAGTGAAGTATCAATATGTAAATTGTGTTTTGTTTTTTTTTTAACGGAGAGGGCCTAAAATTACCAATAAGTAAGATTTAAGGTGGATGAATGGAGTGTGAATGTTGTTTGACTGAGCCTCGCTAACATCACCAAAAGACCATGACAATCAGAATTAGGTTCAAATGTTGCCGAATCCTACCAGAGAATTTAAGTATCAGATCATCAAAACAGTGAAAAATCTTTCATCTCAAACAACCAAAACTTTGGCAGAAATTATGTCCATGTAGAACCCAATAACAGCAAACAGCTGAAATCAAGAAAATGTTCCGTCATCATTTTTGCGTTTGCTGGTTTCAGCCAGAGTTTTGATTCAACCTTGAATGCTGAAAACATGACAAATTCACACGCTAAAGGATACAGAGATCTCTTCAAAGTGAGGGCACAGCCGTTGTTTTCACTGCAAAAAGCCTGTGGGCTGGAAAAACATCCTGTATTTGATGAGAAGGCTACAGTGATTTGATAGACTGCCAGAAAAGCTGTTCCCTCAGAACACTAACTGCATCTAGATGCAAGTTAATGGGCTAATTTAGAGGCAAGGTGGCTTACAAGTGAACAGGAAAATACTCCACTGCATTTCAGATATATCATCTGAAATGTACTCTGAAGTGCTGATATCCAAAGCACTACTGTGCTTTATGACTGCATGTCCTTTCTGAATCGAACTGTGTGACACAATCAGTTCACATGATTTACGGTAGTTTCATAATCCCTGCTTAAGGATTCTCTGCAAAATTCCTGGAAATGAAATAGTTTATTTAAGCGACCTTGTGTAAAACATTGAAAACCAACCCTCTGTGTCGATGCAAGAGCTAAATGTGTTTGTTAACTAGAGCAGGATGCTGCTCCAAAAAGTAAAAAAAAAAGTTATCTCCACAAACCACAACAATTCTTGAAAAGCCAATGATCCTAGGGCAGAATTTATATAAACTTTTCAACAACTGCCTTGAGCCATATTTTCTCTGGGAGTGAGCAAACAGCACTCCAATCAACAGGTGTCAACTCACTGAAAAATACACCTTAATGCTGGAATGTTTGCTGTTTTTAATGCCAGCAGCACATGGCGTGTGCAGAAAAAGGCCGGGGAAAG
>NW_018127883.1:9944795-9953804 GCF_001952655.1 Monopterus albus | reverse complement strand
GCATTTTCACACACAAAAGTCTCATAAGGACTGGCGAGTTCAGGTGGGAACTCGTTGATGTCCAAAACGTGAACAGTGATGCCCACCCGGCTGGTCAGAACTGGACTATCTGCAGAGAGAAACACAACAAAGAATTGTTTAAATGAAGCACACATGTGCCTTCACTGCACACATGAAGGCACTGCACAGACGGGTGTATTTCCTAAATATTTTCATTTTATAAGGAGCCAAGGCATAAAGCAGGATGAATGTCAACTAAAACTATGCCAAAAAATATTCATTGATAACCCATCTTTCATGAAAGTCAAAGTAATCGATAATGTGACAGATAGACGAATGGACATGAAGCCACTTATTGACCTGCTGCTGCATCTCTGGAATCACAAACTGACTCCTGATCAGTGCATTTAGTTTTTATTGACAAACTACCAAAAGTCAAAAGGCTAAACTTTGACAACTTTTTTTTCAGCTAGTATGCAAAATACTAAAACAAAATCTAATTTGTGTCAAAATTAACACAATGTCAGAATGTTTTTGAGTAGAAGCTACACCGCTGAGGTGCTCACCTGCTGTAAGACCTGCTGGTTAGAAGCTAGAAACCCTGTGATTTGTCTGGAACATGTCGATGCATAAATTGCACCTGGACACTAATACTTTTAAAACATTTTTGATTAATGATGAAAAAGAGAATTGAATTAAAAAAAAATATATATAGCAAATGCCCCCTGTGCGCTGCCTACAAATAAAGTGTGCCTCACATTATAGAACAGGGCTCTATAGAGCAATTCTTTTTATAAGTATTTCTCCCCTCATATTCTGTTATGGGCTGCAGCCATAAGATGTGCAGCCCATATTAATTACATTGTGAAAGCCCACTTGAGAGGGACCGACTTGAATACAGGGTTGTTTGTTACAACGTTGCCTCACTGCAGGAACACAGCAGGGAAATGTTCTCTGTGTGTGGAAGCCCAAGTAAGGTAACCTTTATGGATCTGATGTGGGAATAGGTTTGCTCTGCAGTGGGGAGCTTAGTGTGCACTGCTTTGTGAGAGTGCCAGCGCACAGGTGCGTAGGTTTGTGAGTAGGTGGGTGGTTGAGAAGAACGGAGGAGAGGATCTGTAAAATCACCTCAAGGGGATTGGAGCACAGCCCCAGTTAGTAACCTGTCTGACCAGGATGGAAAAAAGCAGTTGTCTCTAAAACAAAACAAAAACTGAGCATGGGATCTGCTACTTTATTCTGACTGAACCATTAACATTGATGCTCAGTCAGCAAACACACTAATCTTTTCTCTCATTCCTTTGGCCCCTAAAAATTTGAGCAACTTAAAATCTTCCAAAAGAATGGAATCTGAAAAAATTGGCACATGTTTCTGGATACATGGGTTTTTTGTCTTCTCATCACCACATCTCATGATCACATCTGCTGGCTGGCTCTCAGTATGTCATTAGTGATATATCCTTCAGCCCACTAGATGGGGCAATGGTATAGTGGTTATATCGGAATCTGACTTGCGTCAGCATTTTGCTCCAGTAACACATGCTTTATATATTTTATTGAATCATAATCCTGTATTGCCACAGAATGCTTGGCTGGTTAGTCATATACAATTTTTCTACTGAATATTACTTTTTAATTTGAGCCAATTCTATAAAATAAAAACCCACCTTGCAAGCAATCAACCATAAATATCTAAAATGTAATCTGCAAAATGTGCTGCAAAACAGATTTAGATGGATTCTTTGTGGAGTGCAATCTGTTTAAAGTGCAGTGGACATAATAAGTCAAGAACTCACTATACAACAACTCTATTCAGTTGCAGTAAATAGAAAGTGTGCTTCCTTACTGCCTCCTGTCGAGGCTATTGTTGCATTAAATAGATTACCCACTGCCTTTGACTCCTAAAAACTGCCACTGGGCTCACATTCCAAAAACAAAACAGTCAATGTAGCTAGCTGCTCTCATTTAGCGCACACTCTGCTGTGTACTGTCTCAGGAGAGTAGCAGACACTGCTCTCATTTTGCTGCATGACTGAAGTGTCCAACAATAACCAGACAACCTCCAACACGAGTGTTGTGCTAACCATGGCAGAGAAAATGTAGCTCTGTTCAAGGAAAATGTCATCCAACAACTCATATTATTGAATATTTTCTTCAGGGTCATTGTAATACAGAATAAAAGGTATGAGTAGATAAATGTTAGAAAGCATTAGCAGCAAGAACACACAATAGATGCAGAGGCGGGTCAGAACCCGAGGTCTGCAATAATTTACTATTTACAGTTGTGCAGTGCCAACTGAGGCTGCTAAAGACTAAGAGCATGTTGTGTGTGAGTGTATGTGCATGACCTTTCCTTGTACAACACAATATTTGCATAGGCATTGAAGGCATCTTTGCTTTAGTTTTTATGTCCGTTCTTCATGGTTTAAAACCTGACTAACAGGCAGGCAACAGCTCAGCAGTGATAATGGAATGCATCACAAAGGAGCCATCGTTACTAACCCAGAAAACAAAGTTCTGCCAAATCTCACTCAAGGTCAAAAACAAATTTGAAGTCAAGTTGGGACACAAACTCGGGAGTACTGAGTTCATCTCTAAGCTTACTGCACCAGTGCCTTTTCTCTTCTGAGTCTCTAGATGAATACTGGTCTATTGAGAGGGTAACCAGACAGGGCAGAGGGCTGGATTACAGATTTATTTGGGGAAGAGAGAAATGTAATGCATTCTTACATCAAGATAGACTGGACATGTAAAACTCCCAACTCCCTCCCTCTTCTCAATCAAAACTGTATCCTTTCATTGTACCTCATCCTCCACTTCCTTGACACTCACACAAAAGCCACACAAAGAAGCACATCCACACACTAAAAACAGAATTAGCATGTCACTGCCATGACCTTGAGGGGAAGTGAGTAATATCAGTTTCCAAGGCGACAATGACTCATGTTTTAACAGCCCATATTTCACAGTCTGTCCTAATGAATATACAGCGTGGATAATTTTGATTGAGCACCAGCTTGCCTCAGGGATAATGACTTTGATGGTTCTTAGGAGATTCGATGATTTGGTGACGATGGATTTGCTTATTTATCCGGAAATTTCCTCCACTTCCTTCATAAAAAACATAATTAGCTTGATGACATGTCTTAAAGCCACAGATCTGCATTAGCTCATGCTTCTTGAACTCGGCTCACAGCATGCTGTGATACTGGAAGGTTCACATTTTACTGCGGTGTAAGTAAAAGTTGACTCTAGTAAGAAAAGCTCCCTTCCAATGCCAATGTCATCAAACGTGTTAAAAAAGCACTTAGAAATGAAAACAGTTGAGACAAGTGTCCTAGAGACAATGTCCCGAAGATACACTCCTCCGGGAGAGCCATCATAGTTTATAGTCGCCTATAAACCTTTCCAGCAAAATGGGATTGAGTATTGACTTGAGTAAAAGTGTATTAAATTCTTCACACAGATTATGGCGGGAGAAGGACAGCGACACCTACATGAATCACAATCGATCTTGTTGTCATACTTACTAAGTTTGGTTGCCACAATGGAGATATTGTGCTGTGCGATGCTCTCTCTGTCAAGGAGTTCGTTTGTGGAAATTGTCCCCCCCACTGGGTCAATGTCAAAGTAACTGTCCAGGTCGCTTTTCCAGTCAATGGAATACCTGAAAGAAAATGTTTGTTTAACTGCATTCACTCCCAACATAAAAAGGGAAATTAAAATGCAGTGATTTTCCCTCTGGGCTGATGCATATGACTTAGGCGTGATATAATGTTGATGTAGCCTTCATTACTCATTCTGAATGGTCATTTCCAGAAAATGTGCTGAGGGTGGCATATACATTCCAATCTAGTAATGGGGCACATGTACTTTGACCATGCTGAGCAAATGGTTTTCTTGGAACATAAATTCATTCTAGGCACTGTTGAGACTGTATCAACCTCGACTGATGAAGAACAAAGGCATAAAAATGTTGCTCTGGTGTCTGAGAACAGAGGGTACACTGTTGTCTGTGTGAAACGCACTTTCAGTCACTCTGAATGCAAACTATGATACACAAAAGAGATGCTGTATTGGTGCTGCTATATTATCTGATCTTAAAGGGTATTTTTTTCATTAATAATACTGCTATAATACCGTGATGGAAGAGGGCATAAACAATATTTTCCACAGCACGTTTTTTGTTTCCTCTTCACACACCGACCAGTGACTAACCAGCTGGGTGTTAGCTTGTAACGTTAGCCTTAGCAGCCTTAGTATATGGAACCTTATTGTCACCCTCTATGAGCCATGTATATGACTAGTGGTTACTAATATAAATCATCACCCACATTAACATACTCAAAATAAATGTTTACTGAAATTAAATCTCACCTTACACCATCATTCAATTTCCCATCAGAGAAATGATTTTGTTTTACTCCCCTTCACAAGGAGGTCAGAGGCTGGGGTTCAGTGCTTTGCTCCTGTGACAACAGGGCTGAAGCCTAATTATTCAATCAATTGAGCCTGGGCCTTTCAAATGATGTTGATGAAAATTTAACTCTGTGTTCCACACAGACTTGAAGTGAGAATAATCGTGTCCAAGTAGTTTAATGTGATTGTCTTTGATAAATAATACAAACACAAACACCCCATCAAGAATTCAATATATATGAGCAAAATGCATTTTTAGGGGGGAATTATTAGCTGCTACTGATGCATACATTCAGTCACTGTGGCCCTGTGCTTAGAGAGAGAATGCCCTGTACCCAAAATATTACAGATTAAATCACAAAGAGTGTATGGGTTTTCTGAAATGTTGAAAATAAGACAACAAATCACCACTACTTCACTCAGTCTCTCAAGCTAAATGAAAACATGTTTCAGAAACAGCATTGTGTGCATTTTTTCAGAATCAGAATCAGCTTTATTGGCCAGGTGTGTTGGACACATGAGGAATTTGACTCTGGTACATCGGCTCTCAATGTGTACGTACATATGAATTTTGTATGAATGTGAAATAGAAAACATAAAAAAATGTTTTACTTGTAATTAGTTCAATTTCTAAGATATCTATAAAGAGAACAGAGCGCCTCAACAACTGTGAGAAATAAATCAAAGCTCTAAAGAGTTGGTACTGAGAGCTGTAGATATAAACAATAATTACAATATCTTCTACTACTTTAAACTAATTGAGTCCAGTGAACATTGCACACAGTACACGAGATCATTTAACAGAACTGGGGTGTGTGTATGTGTTTATTCCAGTTTAAGCGTTTTAAGTCCACGGCCAAAGTAGCTCTTCAGTGTCTTGTGATTTCTGATATTACCATTTTAGACAGAGGCCAAAAGTACAGTCTTTAAAAGTCATTCAAACTTGAGGAAGCTTTTTAGAATTGGACAACAGTGCAGTATTCATGATGCCCTTTTGTTTCCCCAGCCAGAGATAAGTCAGCACAACACTGCTAAATAGCAGAATCGCTTGGGTCTGAAGTCCAAAAGCATAATTCCCTATGCATGATGGGTCACTGGCTCTATTGTTTTGATGTGAAGAATGCAAGGCTGCTCTCTGAAGGCACACAAATGCACAATGTCACCAGTGATATTGATGAATATTTAAAGTGTTGGAGACTAAAGTAGAGGTGCACAGAATTGAGGGCATAAGCTTTCTGTTGTACAAATCCTTGTTCTCCCGTTCTTTTGTTTGCTCTGGAATAAAATATTCATAATAGAACAAGTACTGTCCACGAAGCAGGTGTATTTTGATGTTTTTGTAACACTAAAGTGACAGCTCTTTAAAGAACCATTACTACAAAGTAATTTGCCTGAACAAAAGTAGCTCATGGACTTAAAAAAAACCAAAAGGGTTCTCATACATTTTTAAGAATGCACTTTGTGTTAGCAAAGGACAGTCTATTGTTATCTTTTGTTCAAGTTTTATGTTACAATAGCGAGTGTGTGCATGAGACTTTCCATGAGTGTACTCAGGAGTTAAGGCAGGCATGTCAGATCTATCAAACTGAGCAGTGATGGATGAACGTCCCATGTGATAATTACCAAGGAGAGGCTCGTGATCTGCTGTATATGAAGCCCCTAAAAATGTTATAATATTGTTTCTGTCGTTTAATGTTAACTGCCAGGAGGTGACAGTCTCAAATGTTCAACATAGACTGATTAGTCCTCAAGCTGATGAGTAAAACTGACAATACTCTCAAGATCAAAGCCAAGATGACATTGATGAATGGAGACGGGAGATATGAGGAATGGATTAAAGAACTAAACCCTTCGATTACTGGCTGCAGTATCAGAGTCCTGCTCCCTTTAGCTCTTTTATCCTTTCAGGTATAACAAGGGATATTTGGTTCAACAGTAAAGCCTCTCAAGATGAAGGTGAGCATTCAGATCCAGTGATTATTCACCCACTATAAGCGATTCTTCCATCACAAGACTTAATATTTTTGTGTTAAATGTATATATTTATTTTGTCATTTACACATTTGTTGGATAATATGAAAAACACTGACATAAAGCTTCTTTAACATTTTCTAAATTATGGTTAAGAATGACATGAGACTTATTTCTTTGTTTTTTTTCCCCTACCCCCATTCACAATATATTATTCAAATAAAGAAGCTTCACTGTGTTGGCAAAACGCCAACAACATGATCAGTCAAAACCCTGTTTGTTTTCAATGAAGGTATGAAAAAGCTATTTGTAGTTTATAACAAGTGAAGATGAGGTTTTTGGAACTGCATATTTGAGTCATATTAATAATAACAATAATTGTAATACACGATCTCTCTGACTGCACTAACAGTTGTATTCTTGTGGTTAAAAGGTGCATTAGCTAAAATTCAGCCAGTTTAACACAAACAAAGCAACTTGGCTTCATTCTGATGAAGGTGGATCACTCCTCCTCTGACTGAAATGTAACAACGCTGACTGCATTCTGTATGCATATAACATTGTGTACAGAAAGTTATGTGGAAAGAGTCTATTGTTTTAGACTGAGGAGTTTGATTTACCTGACTGGACTGCTGCTGGCGTCTAGATCCTGTGCCGTCACTGCTCCAATGATGGTGCCAGCAGGTGTATCCTCATACACATCCATCACATATGAGGGCTTATTGAACACCGGGGGCTCATCCACATCCAAAACGTTAATCTTCACTGTTGCTGTGTCTCTGAAGGCCCCGAAGCTCTGAAATCTTGGATCCAGATGTGCATTGGAGGCATCTACCTTAAAGGTATAGGCCTTCTTGGTTTCATAGTCCAGGGGCTACAAAACAAAGGGAAAAGTATAGTTGAATGTACTTTTCAAACCATAATTATTTTTCAAACTGCGCCGTGGTCTTGAATGTGTCAGCAATCCTACTGTAATTTTCTTTCTCTGCAGTGCTCATTCTGCTCCAGCTAAGAGCTCTTGAGGAAGGGTTGTAACTGAATACGAGTGTCCGTGTTGACAGCAGTTTGCCCTCAATTCATTTTTGTTATTCTAGCATTTTCAAGTATGAATAACTGCTATCAGATGTCAAGGTCGGCCTTCCCTTATCCCACACATTCCAGTTTTTTGGATGATTTCCAATATTTGTTGTCGCTCAAAGCACATTCAAATAGTGTTGTTCTCACCTGCCTGAAGATCATATCTAAATGAATGAACACACTGGCTGCCAAGTGCCTGCTCTGTGCTTGACACAGTAAGTTGGAGGGTGGTCATTTTCTAATGTAGCTGGTAAATAATCAGGGAGCTAGAGCAATAGGATAACAGTTGTGCAACTGAGCTGACCATGGTGTTCAGTTGAAACTACCTATGAAGCCAGTGGGGCTGGCCACAGCAGCTGATATAATGAAGGCCAGGTCAAACCTCAGTGTTTACTCTTTGCCTGGGTGAGGGTAGGCGTTAATAGTAGTTTATACAAATGTTAGGCCAGTTTAAAAATACTGTAGGTTAGGACAAAAACGGTGTCACCTATCATGGGGCACAGCAGATTTATGACAGCATGGCCTAATACCCACTGTGGGGACCAGTGACAGGAGAAAAGATCATTTAAGATGAATACTACAGCTTCCAGAGGAATATTCACCAAACTGCTGTCACGCTTCACTGTGGGGAAAGACTTGTACTACTGGTTGCTTCCCTGTCAGCAGTGTTGGGGAGCAACTAGTTACTGTAATTAAATGACTAAATAAATGCAACTGTAACCAGTTAGTTACTGAATAATATGCAATTAAATCACAGTTACCAATCAAAATGTTGGTGATTAGAACCAAATATATTCTTTTCAGTAAAAAGCTTTTATATATATCACTCACTCTGTCACTTTGCATTTCTTTGCCATGTAGAATGCCTTCTTCTGACATATTTCTAGGCAATGCGGGTCAGTAAAACCACTGGAACAATCTCTACATCTAGATCCATTTATTTGGCAGCATGCATTAAATTTTGAACACTGCTTCTGATTGGTTCTCCACTCATCTGCCAATCAAACCACTGCACAGCGCTCTAAGCAGCCCACTAATATGAGTGGTGATGTCAGACAGGAACACTTTTCTAAAAATTCAACAGTATTTTCTTTCTGAATTCAGATAAGCACTTTGCTTGGTGTCCATTCAGTAGGCTACATGTTTTAACAGTAATAGATTATATAACTGAAGTTACACTGACCATGTAAGGGGACAGGTGCCAGTGTGAGACAGAGAGTCTGTGGACAGGAGCACCTGCCTGGAGAGCGTCCCACGACTTGCCCTGCCCGTTCTGTGTTTCTGCCTGGTTCAAGAGTGTGCGCTCATTAACTATCAGTAATTATTGCTGATATCAGTGTTGTATATAATGTTCATATTCTCGTTTAATCTCTACGCAGTCGCCGTTGTGCAGCAGGCTCCTTAGGTCGAACATTAATATTAAAAACAAATGATTATTGTGTGTTTTTCTTTTTATTGTTTATTGACTTCAAATGATAGTCAGCTGTGCGCTGGAACCTATTCCATGTGAGAATCTCAATAGGTGCTGCTCAGGCTCATGGT
>NW_018127883.1:9924574-9944718 GCF_001952655.1 Monopterus albus | reverse complement strand
TTAGGAGTTAATATGCTCAACCTGTTCAAGCCTCTGTCATATCAGCTCAGGGTCAATTAGTCAAAAGCGGGAGGAGGAATCAGCATCCTTGTCTTGTCTCCTGCTAAGGTGTAAACATCTGACAGCAGTGACACTCATGTTCGAGCTTCTGTCTGTCTTCTGTCCTCTCATGTGTGACCAACCGCACTTGGCAAGCTTGCCGTTCGCCATGCTCCACTGGTCTGGAGTCACATGAGAGACATTCCTTTCAGTGTATTTCAAATTGACTAACATGTAACAACTATGGCAGCAATGCTGTCTTTCTGCCCCAGGTTTCTCTGGCATGTTGATCCAAAAGACACCAAGTGAAAACAGTCGGTAATATCACTAAAACTGTGAAGAGACCGACTGTGAAATGGGGGGTGCCCTGGAGAATGTAGGAAAAAGCGTGCTTGGAATGCAAGATAAATATGACCAATCATCTGTCCAAATTAAATGCACATGAATTTGCAATCTAATCAGTCAAACATTTAGAAATGAGGCTGTGAAGTCATGATTTCACAGTGAGATTAGATGTCTCTCATGTCCTCAGTCTCTCACCATATCTGCTGTTTCAGTCTTTCTACTACAGCAGGTGTCCTTAAAAAAAAGAGAGAGAGAGGCTTGTGAAGGGAAGCCAATCTAAGAGCAATCACTGACCATCAACTACCATGATTGGTTTGATTACAGTGTGCCAGATGCAACTGGATAGACACAGCTAACAGATTCTTCAATGGGAAATACATTCTGTCCCTTTCAATCTCCTTCAAGAAGTGACAACACTGAGAGAAGACCAAACTCCCTGAACCAACAATCTCATATAATCTCTGAATTCACTGTAGGTGTCATTCAAATGCTGATCCCTACAATCAGCAGACCTCTCTCTAAGCTACGCTGACAAAGTAGTCTGAAATGAACAGCAGTTATTATTTCAGTTCTCCGAGCCTCCTACTGGGTTCTGTGATTTCTAGCAACTCCTTGCTTTTCAAAGAGGGAGTATTAGACTCCAACAGCTCCATCAATAATATAATCAAAACATGGACTTTATGAGTTGAAATCACTATGAAAAACAAAGTAAATAATATACAAATAAATAATAAATAAGAGGCCCTCTTGCACGATATGTCATGTTATGCACAGACCAGTGCATGTTGACAGCCTTGCATAGCTGAGCTGAAATATGTGCACAGTTAGAGAGGGAGGAGGGAAGGTGATGCCGGGGAGGTGGACAGCAGGAGGTGAACACTGGGCCTCATTAGCCGGAGTCTCACTGGGGAGGAGAAGCATTGCCTTCCATCTCAACATGCTGCATCGCCACAATTATCGCCCAAAGTCTGAGCCTTTATAACTGTCTAAGCTCAGCTAGCAAAAGACAGACTGGAAGAGTTTTATTTTCACACACAAACTTTGTAGTTCTGATGAACTTCTATAAGAGATGCTGTCACCTGAGCACAATTCAGACGCCCTCGCTTTGGCAAAAGTGCTGTTTGAGAGTTATCGTTAGATGCTCTAATAACTAATATTATAAACAAACTTGTACAGATTTTATTTCTTGACCATCAAGGGACATGGTATATGACCTGAAAAGTGCCTCTGCTGACTGACAGTCAGGCTTTCCCCTGCCTTTTTACGGCAAACAGGGAGAATTCTATGTGCTGACAAAAAATAAAAATAAAGTAGACATTTGACTATATCTACAATAAGTGGTGCCAGTTTTCTTTCATAAATATTATAAGGATAATGGTCAAAACAAAGAGGGAGAAGCTCAAAGTTTCCCCTGAATAATTTCAAACTCTCCAACCACCACAACCCCCTTGACCTAGACTGCGCCTAAACCATCTGAAAACCCTGACATTCTACATTTTGGAATTCCTAAAATGGCAGATTCTGTACAATAGTTTATACATGCCATACGTTAGAAAATGTGAGTTAGCTGACATATTAATCTAGTGTAGTTTGCACTACAGCACTTTATCAGAAAAGGTAAAGCTATTTGTTAAATTGCAGCCAAATAAAAAAGATGGCATTACAGAAACAAAGTGCAGCTCACTCCCTCAGCAGATGGAGGAGAGAGGCCTTTCTGACACTAGTGGAACAATTCATGGACTGCCGTATGATTAAGTGTCAAGCAAATCCCACAGATTAATTTAGATATTCTAGTTTGGGTGCAAAAACAGTAATGTCCAGAGCTTTACTGCCTTTTTAACGAGTATGCAGTTAAATAGGAATAAAATGAGGCTGGAAAGGGGTAATGAGAAACTTTGAGTTAATGAGAAGATGTGCTAATGTGTCAATGCTTGACTTGGGGAGGATAAAATCAGATCTGGAGGCCATAGGGAAAATTTTCCAGGAAGGAAAAAAATGGCCGTTCATTCTCGGACTGCATACATCATTTTACATTCTTCCTCGAAGATGACCTACTTGTGTGCTCAGAAACAAGGGTGTATGAGTAACTACTACTCATACTCACACATATATTACCCTTTAATAAGTTTTACCTGCGCATGTTCAATTAAACATTTGAAGTGTCTTATTCACTTCAATTCACTTCGGTTGTTAATGCACCTTTTACGGGTTACTGCGGACACAACAGGGAAGTGGAGCAACAGTGGAATTTGTACGGAGGGCAGAGTGAGTTCCTCTCATGTCAGTGCTGCTGCTCTTCAACATTACAACAGAACACAGTTGAAATTCTAGACATGGTGCAGCACCCTTTGATATGTAAATGTGCACCTTCTTTGCACTGGCAGCGATACTGAATGAAGGAACTTTTTCTTTCCAGTTGAACCTGTTATGTTTCAAGGGGAATTTGTTAATTTAGAACAGAGGACTGATCAAGTGCCCCAGTCTCAAAGGAACAATATACTTCTCACACATTAAAAAGTCTTGACACCGTGAGATTCACATGAGTACAGAGCAACGGTTGTGCTTATTGACAATTTATACTAAGATATAACAACAGCAAATTCAGAAATTGAAATATGTTTCTGATCTGACATTTAGCTCTGTTGTGGTGCCTCTCTCACAACTTGCTCCCTGTGTGGTGTAAAGTTTTTTGCAGCTGCTTTTTTAGCTCATTATTTTAAGGATGGGAGAAGCAGGATGATATTGCTATATATTTAACAGGTTCTCAGATTGTGTGGGCTTAACTCAGTATCACAATAGCAGAGTTCAATACTATACTCAAACTTCACACACTCATCTAATATGGGGAAGAGTCTTCTGCCAACCCACGGGCAAATCTAGTATTTCCCCTTGAAAAATCATTATCATAGCACAGCAAGACATTAGCAGGTTGATTTCATTTGTTTGTGTCAAGGGCATGCATCATCTGAAGAAACTGAAGATTAAACAGGGTCTAAAATATTGCAAATGTTGTTTAATTTGATGTGAATGGCCTAAAATCCATTTAACCATCCTATCATATTATATATTTACAGTACCATCCTTAACATCCTCTTATTTGATTTATCCTCAGTGAGAAACTCAAAGCTACGTAAACCATGCCTGGTATTTTGCACATTTCTAGTTGCAGCTTTGTGAGCAAATCTATTTCTCCAAACTGAAACATCAGGCCACATCTTGGTGCTTGGAGGTCCAGTGTGTGAGACTTAGGGACATCTAGCAGTGAGTATGCAGACTGCAATGTTCAGCGAAGCTCCCATACATCACGGTAAAACAGCCCTCACAGCTCTCACAGCCGTTTCACAGCGATTACCATAAATATAGGGAGAACTGTGCACTTGGCAAACAAGTGCAGCTGACTTGACCAAACAAAAGCAAACGGTAGCTCACTTGTTATTAAGCACTGGCCATGTTCTAGCTAAAGCTATCAAACAAAATCTTGCATTTATTTGTTAGGCTGAATTACCTATCCAGCAGAAAACAGGCAGCCTTGGTAGAAACTTTTCTCCCAGTGGCTTAGGAGGTGGAGTGGGTCATCTCCTAACCAGAAGGTTGGTGGTTCAATCCTTGGCTTCTCCAGTCCACATGTCAAAGTGTCTTTGAGCAAGACATTGAACCCAGTTGTTCCTGGTGATGTCACCAGTGTGTTAATGTGCGAGTGCTTGAGAGAATGGGCAAATAGTGTAAAAGCGCTTTGAACATGCTGCAGTGCACAGAAAAGCACAATACATGTATAAGACCATGTACCATCAAGGGTTTCCATCTGTATCCTCGTCTTGTGCCCTTGTTTATCCCATTTATTCATGTCTTTGCTTCTTTGATGACGGGGATTCACATAGTCTTGCTTTTCCTTATGGAGTATAACTATGATCCTGTTACGGCTCCTCCGTTTCTTCAAATTGTAGTTCTTAACCTCACAACAATGCTTCTTCTTGTTTTTAACATCATTGCCTCATCTTCCAAGTGTCTCCAAATCCAAGCTGCTACTTCAACGTGAAAATATGAACTTCATGCGCTAGAGCTAGTGTGTGGTTAGTCCATGTAAAAAACATGGCGGCTCAACATCGGGGCCTCCATGATAGGGGACCTGCTCCTATGTAGATATAAAAGGTTCATTCTAAGCTAAAGAAAATACAAGTGTTTATAGATCAATGAAAACATAAAAGTGCATACTATAGTCCATTTCTGCTAATAAATCCTTCTAGATCTTACAAACTTCACCATTGATTTTAGTGAGGCCAAAACCTCCTGAGCCCACATGACCACACCCATTTGAAAAGCTAAATATTTTCCTCTCAGGAAAGAGTAAGCTCTAATTGTCATAAGAACACCCAACAAACATGTTATTTCTGGGATACAAAGCTGCTTTAGGGTGAACATTCAGGGGTAGGCAACTATGACTCAATGGTTTGAGTTTGGCCTAATACCTCTGTTGTGAATGACTGACTTCTTTATGAGGTCACCACAGTCATTGACTGACTGTTGCAGAATAATGCTAAAGACTTCTAGCCACAATTGCACTATCAGCAGTCAAGTGACCACAGAGCACAATGAGCGTATGTATCATCAGTTTAAAAAGATAACATGCTCCAGACAGCCATTTGATGTTTTTCTGAATACCGGGGGTCCTAACACGGTGGAGAAGAGATGCTCACTTTATTGTGCTCCCATCAGTCACATTGGTTTGTGTCCTCGGCTGCCTCGAAGCATCTTCATCCCCCCAGTGCTCACAACAGTGGGGTACCATCTGAGAGCCTTGCCAGCAGCCCTGTCCACACTGCAGTGGAGTGAAGAGACTGTGAAAGACTCGCACTGCCACTCTTAATAGGACAGGGTTAGCCATGGGATGAGCCCCGAGGCACTAGTTTAATCTATTACACCCATGTCTCCCTAGGCCACCAGAGAGAAGGCACTTCATTGATTTCAAGCAGCATCTCAGACGCCTCTACACTTTCTCTCCTTTTTTTCTCTTTGTAGAAGCACACAGCACATACATATGCAGACATGCACACACACACCCCTCCTTACTGGATGAGGTGTTATTCATCTGTGTTGGGGACCTGGATCTCCTGGTGTTCTGTGCTATTGTTTCTTTCTTTCCTCCCTCTTTCAAATCTTTTCACAACAGGCCCTAAAATAACTCATTTCACATCCTACTGGAACATTCAGCACTATAATCAATAGATTTGTCTCGGGTCCTGTCTGTGAACAAAACTCAGTTGGTATCTTGCCATAGGATGAGTCCTTAGAGACACAGGCTATCAGTTTTAAGCTGTAATATGCTATAGAGACTCTCACGAGATACAGACATTTTGTCATTTTAAAATATGTGACTGTCTTATATAAAATGTGAAGTGTATAAACAAAGAGTCAATTGTATTCCTTAGTATTTGACCAACGTTTTTCACTGTTTCTGTGCTTGTGTCAAGTTAGCAGTTTGATCATTACTTCTGTCATTTGACCATTAATGTTTTACTGCCTGGTAGTAACTCATCAAGACTGAAAGGCAGTAACAACTTCCATTCTCTGAAATGATTCATGGTTCAAACAGCCCAGTAATGATATTTTCGACAGAGAAATTAGACTGGTGTTACTGTCTGCCTTTAGTAAAATTAAGTCCTTAATTGATGGCAGGAGGAGCAAAAGTGGATTCTTGCCTCAGTGCTGCCAATGGATTTGACTTTGGAGAAGTCTGTGCCAAGTCTGAGCAAAGGCAATCCAGGCAATTAGTGGCATTTGTTTTGTTTGCATGTTTATATATTTTGCTCTCTTTGTGTGTTGATGAGCCTTTTTTCTTAAATGCCACGCAGCACTGTAACAATCACTTGACTGTGCTTTTCCGTGGAAGCAAGAAGAATGTCACCTTACGTAAGCTGCATGAATCACTGGCCAGTTTTTATTGCTACCAGAATAAAACAAAATCTTGAAACAAATCAGTTCAAAGTTGTAAAGTAATTACATGCCTATATACTATCTCACAATGTGGAACTGGCTTGGCAACAGTGCGCTAAGATTGCACTCTGTGATCCCGCATTAAGGTTTTAATTACATTTGCAATGATCAATCCCATTGTCTTTTCTGCCTCTGTCCATGGTGCTGAAACATTTCAACTTAGTCGCTGGCTGTGTCACTCCCTCACTGACTTATTTGCTACTCCCAATCCATCAAACATTAAAAAATATCTCACTAGTGAGCAATAAACTGAGACTCAGTTTGTGTTACCACTGTTATTTTTTGCATCTATGAAATGTGACAACACATTTTGGGATTTTAACTAAAATGCTTTTTCACAATACATTTCTGTTCAGTAATGGGATTTTCCTGAGGTCCATAAAATTCATCAGTCAAATAAAATGAATGATTATTATGTGGTTATTAAAGTGTGCTTTAAAGTAAACTGGGAGTAATTTTGAACACAATCACGTATCGACAGCTTAAAAACCAAGATGTACACTACAGAAATCACCTAGTATGACAATGAAAATGTAAAATGCATAGGGTTTTTCAACAATAGTATGACCTTAGTGCTTTACAAAGTGCCTGTCACTGCCCCAGTGCTGGGCCATGGGAGTGACTGGGTGGGGTTTAGTGACACGTGAACAGAAGAAGCAAGGGACCAAAACACCACCCTTGCAAATAATAAACCCACCACACATCACACCCCAATCAAATATGCAACACCATAGCTATCACCATAATCACTAAAATCACCCTGTACAACTCTGTACTTAGCTCCCCCCCCCCCCCAAAAAAAAAACAAGCAACCACAAAATTATTGTCAATCTCACAGAGCTTTTCTTAAAATAGATATGTTTAGTCATATTATGTCATTGCTATTATTTTTTGTAAGTATTTTATAATTAAATCCTCATGGTTAGGTACACAACAGTACTCAAGTCTCTTCTACTTCTTTGCATTGCCATTGAACCTTTACAAAACAATGGGTTGATTCTGAGGCTGTGCCTGAAGTCTACAGCAAATGCTCTTTAATGAATGCACCGAGCCCACTGGGGGCACTCACTTTGTACAGTGAGTAGATATTCCTGTATTAAAATGGATTCCCTGAATACAAGCCAGCAAATAGTACACTGCACTGTTATTAAGCCAGCAACATTACTTTATGGTTAGAACTGATTTTTTCAGTTTCTGCCATTTTTTTTATCTACCAGGAAAAAAGGGACTAAAATTGTTCAACCAAAACTATGCAAGGTTATCAAGGTAATGCTCCCCAGTGTGTGGGAGTGCTATTCCTCTTCATATATTGTATGAATGTGGCTGTGTCCTTGTCCATGTGCTTTACCTTTATGGTATTTTGCTCTAAGTGCACACTTGTCTGGACATTTCCCTGGGAATTCATTAGTGGATTTATCCGTTGTCTCCCATAATCTTATGTTTGCAGATGGGAAGTGCAAACCTCTCCCCCTGTATCGACAGACTGGGAGACAGATAATCATCCTGTGACCCATTACTCAGCTTGATCCTCTTATCATAACCAACATTCATGAGTCTCTAATTTGGGGTCTGCCAAAATTTGCTCTGTGTACGGTGTGGCTTTTCCTACTGTGGGAAGTCAAAAGAGGAAAAGAGAAAGAGAGAGAGAGAAGGATTGGCTGCACACATTTGCTCACCTGTCTCTGTGGATATTCTACCAGTCTGAAATAAGACAATTCTGTGGGCGGGTCGGTATTCTGGGAACACAGTGAACAACTCATATAGGCTTCATCTCCAACTACCTACTCCTCACTCTCCCCATGTCCTGCTAATATCACAATCCCACATAGTTAGGATCATTTGTTTAGTAGATTTCAGTCCTGCTAATATCACAATCCCACATAGCTAGGATCATTTGTTTAGTAGATTACAATGTGGTGGTGGTAGTGGGGGGGGGCTTGTTAAAGAGGCTCAGAGTGTCCCCAGTTAATGGCCTTGTTTAGTCTCCAACACGGTGGGAATATTTCACATCTCATTGTTGTTATGGCAACATATCAAACACTGGAACAAAAATAAAAGGTAGGAAGATGCACCTTCACCATCCATCAAGGGTATACATGAGGTACACAAATAACTACATCCATTTACATTACAGCTGCTTTTCTGTTATTCCATTGTGGGGGCGACTGTGGTCCAAGTGGGTAGAGCAGTCGTCTCCCAAGCGAAGGTTTGATTTATTTATTTTTTAGAAATATTCTAGATAAACCAGGGTAAAAGCCACCCCACCCCTCAGCAATGGGTTGCCTAAGGTCGTGTGCATTTTGAGAGTGTTGATTGCACATTTCAGAGTCAGTCATGCACCTCAGTTGTAGACTGACAGTTTTCCCCAAATCTCTATCTACTGCACTACGAAGGCACGATGTATCACCAAATAACTGATAAGCAACACATGTTGTGAAAACAATTCCAGGCACCCTCCTCCTGATGGTTGTCAAAGAAAACGGTGTACTTTAATTCCAAAGACCCCTGAATATTAAACACGTTTGCTTTGTTTACACTTTTTGCATACATACAGTAATTCCATATGCTTCATAGTTTTGATGGCTTCAGTATTATTCTGCAATGTAGAAAACAACAGAAACAAAGAATAAGCATTGAGTGAGAAGGCGTATCCAGACTTTGCACTGGTCCTATATGTGTTGTAACTGGCTAACTGGCTTTATTTTTTTCCCCACTGTGTGGTGCTGTAGCATCTTTCTTTGGTTGTACGTATAACATGAATTTTAGCAAATTTAACTGACCCCTTAAATTATATCCCCCTTCCCTTTCATTAAATAGTTTTTGAATTCCACCAGGTAATAAATTGTTTGTAGAATTTGTTCAAAGACTTGAAAATGTAGAAGATGTGAAAAATCATAGAACAGACAAGAGGAGCAGTAAACGTCTGCTCTCCCTTGCATAAACCCCACCACAGAATGGTTCGAATCTTGGTGCCTGCAGTCCACATGTCGAAGTGTCCTTGGGCAAGACACTGAACCCCCAAGTTGCCCCTGATGGTTAGAGCCATTGGTCGAGTTGGCGCCACAGATGGCTGCCTCGATTCTGTACCAGAAACAAATTCCGTGTGTGTGTAACATACTTGGCCAAATAAAGGTGATTATCCTTATTATGATTATTACTATTGACAAGAAGGTCACTATGCAGTATATATAGCCATGACTATAAGCACCATTCACACATTCAGTACATACAGTGCATATAAAACTTAATTTATATTTGTTTGCAATAATGCATATGCATCAATGCATACCTATGCCGTGAAGGGGTTTATGGTCACAGACATGCCAACAAACACCTCCCAAATCTCAACTACGCATTGTTCTGAGCTGCACATCCTGCACACCGACTGGTTGATCCGACTCATAGATACTTTCTAATCAGTCCACAAACGAGCACTCACATCTCTGAGAAAGGAGCAAATTTCTAAACCGGCATTACTTGGCTAGACTGACTACTTATTCCCAATTTGAATGGTACGTACTTTAGGGTACCACTAGCATGAAAATCCAAATTACTCCACTCTGCTCCGCCCAGTGCTCCCTCTCCCTGCTCCACTCTGCTCTACTATGACATACTGGCCTCCACCACACTCTGGTATGAAATTACAAGAAATGAGAATGCAACCAAACTTACTGATCAAGCAGAAATAATTCAAAATCTCCGATCGGTTCAAGGGATCAATCTTGCTCAATACCTTTTAAAAGCTAATATTTCTGCACTGCTGCCAGTTCTGGTCACTGAGTCTGGGTCACAGGAGGCTTCGATGGCACCGGTTTGACGGTTTAGGAGAAGATTTACAACTAAACTATTTACAAAAAGTTACATACAACAGCTGGCTTACTGGCTTAATGCCAGTCCTGGGATGAAAATTATAACAGCCCTGAGCCTGGCTCAGATTCTCAGCTGTTTCCATTTCCTAACTTCTTCTACATTTTCTGTACTTTGTTGTTTGAGTGTCCCCATTCAGAATGTTAACATTCGCACAAGTATAACTGCAACAGCTATGTAACCATCTCTGAACAGCAGACATGTTCCCATATGTGCAGTGACACAGAATTATAAATCTGGCTTAAGCAAGCATACATAGATTTATCCACAGAGGTTTGCAGATGCTCATACACACATGTACAGAGAGTACTGAGGGAGCTCCTACACTGAGCAGGGAACCAGTTGCTCAGCTGCATAATTTAGGGATCAAAAGATGACAAACCTTTGTGTGCTTGTGTGCTGGGATGTGTACTAAAAATGTACTAGGTAACAAAAACATATGCAGATTTGATCTGTTGCTGATACTTTTGCACAGGATACAACCAAAGATGTCTTGCTGTGGGTAACTATGCACTAGATACATTAATCCATTTAGCAAAAAGAACATATGGCATAATAAATGAGGCTTGACATGCTGAGTGAATTATATACCACAGGCACTCAGAGTAACACTGCTGATCTGAACTGTGCTTTAAGACATGTACAGCAAGGAAACAAGCAGTTAGAGAGACACTTCGCACAACTGAAAGACCACAGGTTCCGCCCTCACATCTGCCAAGTGTCCTGCTACAGCATGAGGAGGCATACCTGAAAACCTACCGTAATTTATTATACAGTTGTACAGTATATCTGATTCCTCTATTGGTTTGTACAATGATGTTAGTGATGTTTGTTATACATGCAGAGGTAACTTTGAACAGGATTTAAAACAGCAGTTGCACTACTGGAATAGCAGCACTAGTGAGCATCTAGGTGTTAATAAAACATGTAGAACCTGTTAGAGGTGCTGGGTGGTGCTGCAACAGTCCCATACACAGGTGCAGCACCCCCTCCTCAAGTGGCTGAGGTAAGCTATATATAGTATATGTGTGTATATGTGCATAGTTTTCTTTGTTATGTTCCATCTCTCCTGCTTCCTGTCACCTGTAATATCTTTCTTTTTGATATTATCATGAGAGGAGTGAGCTTCACTGTACTGATCTCTACCACAGGATTTCTGGGTTGTGTTTGGACTGGATTTAGTAACCTCTTTATGCCTTACCAAAGGACTAAGGTTTTCAAACTGCCTGATTGGTTTAACATATGATGCTGTCAAGTTGTGATATGATAAAGTGCTGACAAAAGGCATGTTTTATGTTTAAGTGACAAAAGCTTCATCTCCATAAAGAATGACATTTTTATGCACACTATTTCCTGACTTAAATTCTGAAATACTGGCCTTTATTTGCCCTTTGATTTATAAGACTAATGCATCTGCAATCTTAAAACATCCTCCATATTTACTTATTGTTGTGAATTCTGTGTTATTTACATTTCTACTGCACTATATCTATCAGTACAATTAGACCCATCCGGCTGCTCTTCTCTAACAAAAACACTGTCACTGTATTTGACTCCAGTCCTTTGATTTTTCAGTTTTTCCCAAATTGATATTAAGCTACCAGAAGAAAATCACATTAAAAGTATTCCACTTCCAATTATTATTAGGCTTGTTAAGTTAAGAATTTGTAGAACCCCTTCTATTTCACTGACAGCAGCTTAACATAAAGGGGACATACTGAAATGGATGAAGCTGATGTTATGTTAAAAAATGAAACACAAAGGACTGACAATAGCCTGGCTCTGCGCTCATACTTATGCAGTTGGTGTTGTCGAAATATACATAATGCTGAATTTACCACGGCAGCCATACAGTGTCTGAGTGTGTGAGACTCCATACCCTTTTGAGAATGATGATCCCCTCTTGGTTGTGTTCATTGGTGGTGATGTCGAATATGGCACCTCCGTCGCCTGGTACAATTGTGTATTCCACTTCAGCATTTTTTCCAATGTCCAAGTCATGGGCTTTGATTCTCCCAACAGCAGACCCAACTGCAGATGACTCAGGGACTCTTAGGTGAAAGAAACCTGTCAACAAACAAACACCAGACTGGACTCAGAGCCATTTCTCAGCATCACTGGACATTACGTAGAAATACAGAGCTCTTCACACCCTCTGTCCTTTATAGAGCCTATCACCCACATAGGGATGTTTCATTGACACACAGGCAAACAGCTGATGTGCTCTTTGTCTCAAGTCAGGCCTGTGGCTATAGGCGTGACATTATTACATTTTAAAATGTTTGTATATCAAGGCTGTTCAGCTCCTTGTAATTGGGTGTCTCTACCTGTGAAATCAACCCACACAAGAGCGCACTGCCTTTGATACTCCTGAGAGCAGAGCCAGGGACTTGGGAAGAAATCCACAAACAAACAAACAGCAGACAGATAGATTATCACCAACACCTCTCAGGAAAGGGAAATCAGCCTTTTTCTGTGTTTTTCTTCTCTCACTGAGATGGCTGGCTGTTCAGACAATGGCACCTGCTTCTGCCACAAGACGTTAAAAGTAATGCTGCAATTAGTACCTACATGTGGTGGCACCATATACGTGCTATGAACAGTAGCACGTAAAGGTCTTATCACTTTTCTCAGGACTTGTTTTTGGGCAAGGTGCCATTTTAACTCATCTCTTCTCATAATCTTGGCATTCACTGTGACATTCATTTTAAAACCATTGCTATGTCAAAGGTTACACAACATTTACTCTATTTGCAACCATTCATTCTGACTGAAACTGTGGAACTCAGTAAGTCCTTATAATAACAGCGTAGTGCTGGTACCTAACACATGCTTGGCGTCACCAAGTTAAGGCTACTTCACGCATTTCTCCAATAAATTAAATGCATTCCTAAAACATTTCTGTGCTGCAACAAACTAACAGCCAGATAAACTTGAGCTGAGAAATGGATATATCTAGGGAAGTGAATGTGCCACACAGAAACGGACACAAGTGTCTTATAAACTCCTATAGATAGTGCCACTTGACACACAATAGCAGAAAACCTGGAGGTGGATGAACCTGTACTTGAACATAAATGTGTAGACTAAGCCAGAGTGTCAGATACTTGGCACCAGAAGGGAGAAAGGGATACTTCTGGGCAGAGAGGATATTTCTTTTTTTCTCAGTGGAGGAACAAAATAACACTACTGAAACAAAACCAAAATATCCTTCTTTGCTTGGGTTATTGGAAAATGTTGCTTACAGTGAATGCTATGGCTGGGCCATGCTACACTGTGAGAGAGTGCTGTGATATAAATTTTAATGCACTCCTCATTTGCCATTCCTCAATTTTCCTGCAGATCTTAAGTTGTCCCTCAGTGTTGATCCTAGGATTGAGAGGGGAGCCGAGGCATATGTATGAATTTGAATGGTATAATTTCAATAAATCATCAAGTACTTTCAAGGACAAACATCAATTCTAAAAGTCTTTCAAGGTTAATGTCCTTACTTATATGAAAATCCCTTCCTTTTGTAAACTCCAGTGACAAAAAGTAGAGTTGCAGGTTTAGGGAAGTTACCAAACAACTGTCAGATGGCACCATTAGTGTGTTAACTAACTTCTAGGTTAATTCAGCAGTGTGACGTGAAGATACTATACATCACTATTACTCATGATGATTTCCAATATGCATACTTCTCTGGACTCGTGTTCTTGCAGACTTGTGTAACGTCATCAGTCACAGCCCAAGTACTGTTCCAGTTCAAAGTCTGCATCCAGCCAAGTACACATCAAAAAAACTAGAGGTGTTCCTGCTCTGCCATTTTATGGAGGATGTTTTGGGAGCTGACTTGTGTGGACATGGGACAGCCAAGTATCCCAGAATGCACTGCGTTGCAGCTATCGGCTTCTGCCCCAAGACCAAAACTGTTATCATTTTCATCCTAGAACTGTTATTATTTGCTTTACAAAGTTTTGTTATTTTTCAGGTGAGAAAGTAACCACATAGATTGAGCATATGTGGTCAGTTTATAAAGTAATGCCAATTTGGAATTCTCTCCGATGTTTTCAGAGATGCCAGTACCCGCTAATGGACCAGATAACTATAATTAGCAGGCAGCTACAGCTTGAGTACTGTGTCCTCCAGTTCTAGGGAGTTCATACTTAAAGGTCAAACTTATCAAGTCCAAATGTGAAGTCTGAATCATAGAGGTTCAGGGGACGGACTTCCAAAATATCTAATCTTTGACAATTAGGGAGGAATTTGACAGAAAGTCATATATGGGTTAGATTTGTGCAGCAATACCAAAACTGAATCATCTGATGAGGTCCACCAGTATAGCCACAACATGTTTGTTTTTACCTGTAAGCCCTCTACAGATTGAAAAGAGAAGAAGACAAAGAAAAGATTTGGGACAGAGCAGAGGAGCTGCCACACCTGGCGCACACCTTCGTGCTGTGACAGCATTATGGAAATATATTTTCCTTGCAGCCAAAGGAGCTTGACCGTCTGACTGACTGCCTGTGTTTATATTCAGAGGAGACCATTCAGTGTTGCCTCCAAATACCTGAAGACATTACATTTATACAAAACAGTGTTGTTGCCTTCCCATCATATGCTTGCTGCTTTGCACATGGTCTCATATTTATGCTTAGTAGTTGTAGAAAAGCTTTCACAGAGCAATGAGTTTGCAGTTATGTTTCCTGGTGAATGGTACAATCAGATTAATCAGGATTAGCAGTTTATGTAAAAGGCAACATTGAAATACACTGACTCTCTCCCTAGTGCAGCACCATCATACTCAAACCTGATCTAAATATGGAAGGATGCCCCGTGAGTGAAATAACACCAATCCTGGTTTATCTGCCAGAGATAGAAGCTGTAGATGCAATTATGCTAAGTAAACAGGCCTTTCCTTACAACAGAGCGTAATAACTGATAATGAAAACCAATTACAAAGAGTAGAAATGATGAATACCCCCTGCCTTCCTGCAAATGCAATGTTTAATTTTTTTAGAATATGCGTGAACCTGCATGAGCTCATCTACATTATTACTATATGACAAAAAAGAAAGTTGGTGTTGTGTTTAAATGAATGTTATTTACAAAGGGCACTCACTTTTAGAGAACCTGGGTGGGTTATCATTGACATCGCTGAGGGTGATGTTGACAGTGGTAGTCCCAGCCAGTCCTCCCAGTTGTCCCCCCATGTCCTTGGCCTGGATTAGTACCTGGTAATGTTCCTTTACTTCTCTGTCCATATTGGGCAATGCTGTCCTTATAATCCCTTGTGGACAACAAAATTAATGAGAAATCCAAATAACAGAGGGAGAAGCAGAGGAAAAAGAAGAAGTGATAGTGAGATAAAAAACAAAGGGAAAAAGTGGTAAACATAAAAGTCCTTAAAATATGTTTGATGCTAGATGCACAGTTTACTTCAAAATGCACAATATATTTAGGAGGAGCTCACTGCCCAGTAAGAAGACACACACTTGCCTCTGACCAAGGCTGAAATAGAGGTCATTTCACAAACTGGAGACACTTGACATTCAATAGGGAACTGTGGTGAAGCCATATAATGATTCACTTGAGGATCAGAGACCGTGAGATCAGAGAGCGTTTGTACTGCAGATTAATAGCTAGGTCGGTGGGAGGTTGGCAGGCTAAAAGGAAGCAGGCAGCATAGGTGAGTCTGCACTTTTTCCCTCCCCTAATTTCATTTAATATGGAGGATGTCCCACTTGATCCACAGACTCATAACGTGTGAATCTAAAATCAAAGATTATGTTTATTTATTAAATACCTGTCTTCTTTTTGTTTTGGATAAGGAGGGGTCTCTGTCTGTGAGAGGCATAATTACCTTGGTGATTTATGTAGTGTATGCTGTTATCATACCCCTCCCCTTGCTCACCTTTTTCTCCCAGTGATTGCTCCCCTTGTTGACATGCGTATGGAGATAGACGCAGGCCCAGCAGGGCAAACATTTACTTTAACAGTGTGATTTTTCTTTTTTTTTTTAGAATGAGAATGAAATGCTGTCACAGTATGTGCTTTGTAAAGTGCTGGGATGTGCAGCATAATCAGCAACATACTCCACTGCATCTGCCTGTGTGATATGTATGAACCTATTTTCATATGCTCTGAACTGTTCCAGGTAGTAAACCATGAGCAGTCGACCACCTGGTGATATGGAGTTATTTCAGATTTAGTGCAGTAGTTTGTCCCAGCCCCCTCCACCCCTGCACACACAGTGCTGCTAATTTAAAACCGTTTTACTGCATGTTCCTCCTGTGACACCCTCCACCTACTCCTGCAAAGTGCAGGTAAGAATCTAATGTTATTGACTTATTTGTCTTGTGGTTATTTCAGATCAAGCCAAGTGCTATAGTGCTAGAGTTGTCAGTTTAAGTCAGTATTAGAAATCAAATGCTACACAGAGACAGGAGGATCCGGTGATGGAAAAACAGAGGTTAATTAACACTTGCTAGGGCACTAGAGCAGGCGATGAGGCAAATTCAAACAGGACTAGATAAAGAACATTATGTGGGCTAGAGCAAAAGTTACCTACGGCTAATAACTAGGAATACATAGAGAAAACAAAAGCTAGATTTTCAGTCCTAAAACAAGAACAAAAACAAGGCTTGCCTAAAACAAAACTCTAGCCCACGACCAAACTCAGCTCATAACATGAGCACACAAAAACCAGAAACAAATAAAGAGCATGTGTCTGTTTTGGGGTCCAAAACAGGAACATGGTCTACACGGAACAGTGACCAGGTAATGAGAATGAGAAGCATCTAGGAAGAGGGGATCACTCAGTCCAGCAACATGGAGAAAACCATGAGAAAACACGGGAACAAGAATGCCAGGCGGAACACGAGTCATGCTTGACGCTTCTCTGAAAACAATCTGGCCTACAGACCTACAGTCCCTGATTACGTTTGGGAGACAGGTGAGTGCAATGGAAAGCAGAAACAAGAGCACAAACAGAAGTAGAAGAATATCAAAATAAAAGCCTGAAACAGGAAGTTTAAAGAATCATGACAATAGTATCATTGACTCTGTATTCTTGTTGCAAAGATTCACAAAGTGACTGGTGGTACTGAGGCAGTACTTTATTTCCTGTGAGTTGTGAGTTTGTGGGTGTGATATGTTGCACTAAGTGATGACAACTACCTTATTAAGAGTCACTTTGCTCAAAAGAAATTACATATTTGAATTTCTATTTATTTACTTTATGTAGCTTCTCTGAAAAAATATTATTCCGAATTTTCAATGCTTGCTGTTAATGATGAATATTTGACATAAGTGCTGCTTTATTTAACTGTACATTACAACTGACCCTTTATTTTATACTTGTCACATAAATACTTCACTTTCTTTATTGGGGAACATGTGTCTTTCTGTGGTTTTTATTGTCCTGATGTATGCTTCCACTAATCCAACTTACACTGCACTGTTAACAAGACCCTCAGCCATTCCTATTATTCAAGACCACTGGCCTAGATACTCTTGCTTTACTGCATGTTTCCTTACTACAGTTGCCACGTGCACATAAAACAGAGGTAATTACTTTTGACTTGCAAATGACAGTGTAAACATGTTTATGAACTGCACTGACTGAATGACTATTTGTGCACATAAATCAGAGACAGAAATAAATAGAAGTACCTGTTTTAGCATCAACAGAGAAGTATGGTTGACCATGGAGGATGCTGTATACCACTCTAGCACTATTTCCATAGGTAGGGTCATCTGCATCCGTGGCTGTCACTTGTGTCACATATGTCCCTGTGGAAGAGAGAAGATAGACATGTTGAGTTGTTTCCATTTGAGACTGAAATCAGGGGCATAGTGCTCATTCAATTTGAGAGGCCAGTAGCCCCCTCAAATTTTTCCAAGTGAATGATTGTAAAAATTATTACATTTTATTTTCAGAGTAAGTGATTTAATTTGTGATAGAAATGTTTCTCAGTATTCTAGTCTTAGTCTGACTGGTTCACACAGACCACCTCTCTGTTTCTGACTAAAAAAACACTCTGAAGTTAATCGGTTTATTGAATAATCTCACCTATGTAACAGTAATGAGGGATGAATCACAACTGAGGAAGCTATTGCTGAACAGTTAAAATTCCCTAGGGTAGGATAGGGATAGGGAGTAATTTGGAGGAGTATGGAGGAGAGAAAAATGTGTTGGGAAGTTGCTCAGTATTCCTGTTGTATGTTTTGACTTGTGCATTTTTAGTAGGGATGTTCTGATAATTAAAAACTCACAATACTATTGCCATAAAAACTCCATGATGTCCTATTTATCATGATTTTTTTTAAATAATAAAAAAGCCCTTTACTAAATAATAAATCAGCAGTTTTTGTATGATATTCTTTTTAACTTTTTTTTATTAATTTTTTGTTTTGTTAAATATTTCTTTTAACTTGAAGTGCTGCTTTCCTTCTTTATTAAATTAAAAGTAGCCAGCAATGACATACGGATTGCAAAAAATTGGCATGAACTTTTATTGGCACTTAAATGACTGAACCGTATGTGCAATTGCAAAACAAAAACAAAGCAACAGTCCGTAGCAGTGCTTAGATGAAATAATACAAAATAACATATTACTGTAGCAGCTGGATCTTGTAAACAAAATGACTCATACCCACAGTGGAACATCAGTGTTTTAATAGCCCCTAGTCAGGTTAAACTTTCTCTGTTTGGTGGCCATGCTGTCCGGTGGCTGGGCTCTCAGTACTGGACCAGCTGCAGCAGGTTTCCCCCCCAACCACTGGATGCAGTAGATTAGCGCACCAGAAAGAAGAGAAGAAGATGCCAATCTATACTAGGACAAGGGACATAAAGGCGAGATTTGTGCTAGCAGAATACTTTTCCAAGAGAAAAGACTAAGGGTGGTTACTAAGTGGGAGGTTTTGCATGTCTTGTTTGGTTTGTTTGCCCATCTCCGTTAAAGTGTAGCACACTCTGGTTCCCGACTGTTTTGACAAGATGGGTCCAGGACTATCTCAGTCATTCATCAGGCAGAATTTGCAAATTGTCAGTTTCTGTTCCTCCCGTGTCATTTTTTGAAATGAGAAAACTGAAATGCTGCCACACAACAGCATTAAAAGTTGATGATGGAGCATCTGTTATGTCAGTTTCAAATTCTGAATGCACTTATACTAGTGAAATAACCAGGTAATATCCTGGCAGATACCGTCACAGTCGGACAGTGGTAACGAGCCATCTTTCTATCACAGTATTGTGAAATTACAAAAATCGCTATATCCCTAATTTGTAGCATTATTTGGTGGCTTTTATTTAGAAAGAAAAAGAAAGAAAGAAAGAAAGAAAGAAAGGGAAAAAACTAATACCGAAACCAATGCAATGCACAAAGGGCCTACTCCTACAGTAACAGGAACAACATAGTTAGTTGTTAGGCATAAAAAAAATACCTCATTTACCCTGTTTTTAAATTCAACATGATCAATTGATTTGATTTGATTTGATTTGATTTATCCTTCTACATGTAACAACAGTCAATATGTCAACACACATAATTCCACACCTATGCACAAATATATTTTCAATTTGCTTATACCTAGTACATGCTTGAACAGAGTAGGAAGAAGTTAGACTTATCTAGTCCTACCCCCTAACATCATCTTATCATCATTGGTTTGCAAGCAGTATTACTACATGGATAATTTTGTTCTACATCCACACTCCCACCTGATTAATCATTAAGCCTGTTCTTGCCCATATCTTGATTGACACATACCTTTATATCTGTGTTTAAACTCATCAATTTTCTTACTGTTTTTTATGTCCACACTTAAATTATTCCATAGTTTTACTCCACTTATGGAAATACAGAATCTTTTTTTGGTTGTGCGTATAGCATGAATTTTATAATTTAACTGACCCCTTA
>NW_018127883.1:9909793-9922135 GCF_001952655.1 Monopterus albus | reverse complement strand
CCATCCAGTCATTAAATTTTTCTATGCTGGCTCCAGGTGCTCTATAAATACAGCTTACTACAACCTTTTTCTTTTTTTCCATGGATATTTCTACAGTTACACACTCCAGCAAGTTATCAACCGCCCTTGACATGTTCTCAACTTTTTCATAACAGAAGTTTTTATCTATGTACAAAGCCACACCACCTCCCGTCTTCTCTGGTATGTCTAATCAGGAATGTGCTGATCAATCAATCAAAAGCTTCCACTTTGAGAAACCAATAAAAGTGCCTTGTCAGCTTGGGTCTTCTTTAGGACACAAAGACAAGGTTGGTGTTTCCTGAGCAGGTGGGGAGATTCTTTAGAATGATTACTTGTAGACAAGTTGCACGAATGCCATCACAGTCAGACAACTCCATGCACATACAATATGTATCATTACAAACTTGCATCTAAAACATGTCAAATATTTTCTGCTGCAGGATTTGTGTAATGCTTACTATGAACACTAATCAGATGATTGGCACCTGTGTGGTCTGGAAAGTGCCAGAACTTGCTGTATTTTAAATAGGATAGTATCTAGCAAAGCAGCACATTCCTGATTAGACATACCAGAGAAGAACTGTGTTTTACACAAATATACAATAGATAACACATTAACACCTTTTCACTTCAGCAAGGGAGAACAAATCCACAGTGCTAAGAGCTCAGATGCAGTGAAACTGTAGCTGACACCTACACATTTCTAGGTGATGAAAGCAACAGCCTTTACCTACCGTAGCTGAGAAAATATAAACAAGTTCACTAAGTCCTATTTGTAGAATTACAGGTTCGTGAGTGAGAACTATGCGGATGCAATGGCTTTTGAGGTCAGTGCTTGTAAACAACTATGGACAATGCAGATACTAGTTGCAATTCTTATATTAAAATGTCCAATAAATTACTTACATTACATTTCACAGATAACCAATTAAGGTGGCATAACACTGTACACAGATTTTCTGACTTCATTTGAAATACAAAACATATTCATATTCAAATATGAAGACAAAGAGAAGAATTAGTGCAATAAAAAGACTGGACCAACTTGTAAAGGACTTCAGCGAAGGTAGATTTAAATGTTTGATATTGACAAAAGTTTGTGGAGAGCGTGAAAACAACAAATTCATCAAGCCAAAAATGTTTTTAGTAATTACACAGTTTTTAATCAGACTACACTCATTTGTTATTTTTTTTATTTGTGCCTTTATTTGTAAATAAATAAGGGTTAAACTCACTGCCAACAGCTCTAAGTAGTCTCTAGATTATTGCATTACTGAACATTATTGCATATTTATGGTCAGCATCCTTCTCTTTTAGTTTTTGTTTTGCTCTGCTAAATAAAAGCACCCAGGAGGGGTGTAACCCTTAATGAACCCACTGATTGAAGTCCTGCTGGTATAAATATTGATTAAGACTTAAGTTGGTTTTATGTTTATATAATGGTTGCACCTCCTGCAGAATAAAGATACTTTTTTTGCACTAGAGGTAAAGGTGACTTTTTCACACAAATTATGAGGGTTTGTTTAAAACCCCCAACTGGATCCTCAGCAATGATATTTTTTATAGCAAATGTTACTTTGCATAATTTAAGCACCAGTTGTCAGTTTAAGTGCACATTAAATGATTCTACTGTAGTACTCTGAAAACCACAAAACATTTTTAAAATTCAAATATTTTGATATATATTTAACAGCATTTTAATTCAACATAAATAATAAATAAAATACTAGACTTGGCCTCCTCAGCAATTAGTCACATCTAATGAAAGATGCTATCCAGCAGTGTTACAGATCCAGATGTTAGTCTTTGAGGCATGACTCATACTAAAGATTAATATGACTCCCTGCTTACTACACCACTGTAATGCCCCTGTACACTATAAAGGTAGATACCCATGCAGAGTAATTAAACAACAAAGTAATGATTTTAAGCAGGTTTTGCCGACTCTACATAGAATTATGCCATAATAATAAAAAATAAGCATATATCTCAACTCACAGCAAGGTAACATTTAGAAATTGCTTAGTAAATTCTCTCAAATAATGACAAAAATATTCAATAATGCTCAGTTAAAACTATTTATCTGTCAGCCATCTATGTGATCGTACGTGGGTAGTGATTAAGCTAATCTCTGTACTAAGCTTCCACGGTCACACAGTTTGTTTTTGATAAGCTTGAAAGCTTATCTGATTCTACAGTAAACTGTTTCAGAACAGCATGTAATTTCAAGTGTTCACCGGGGCTACGCAGCATTGTTCCTGCTTTCTACCCATACACTAGACACGGCTGATTTTAGAGTTTTAAGGGCTTCATTGCCATTCAGATGAGAAGGAACCGTTCTCCCAGCAAATTACCTTGATCTGTTCTCCCTGGGAGGAAGTATAAAGACAAAGCTTGAGAGTTAATCAGGGCACACTAAGAATAACAGGTTTTTTGAAATGTCAAAATCTGCTTAGGGAACAGCTTTGCCCTCTGGTTGTACCAGTGATGCTCCTGAAACTCAATGTTTGTCTTCCTCAGCTCAGGAGGAGAAAACAAATCTTTTACTCTTTCAGTCCATTAATGAATGCACTGGCTTTTCTATTGTTAGTGGACAGGAAAAGTCATATGGTAACTTACCTACTGGTGACATCTCAGGGACACTGGCCGTATATGGTCCCTCCAGGAACTTTGGCTCATTGTCGTTGATGTCTTGAACCTTGATTAGAAACTCAGATTCCGGTTCTAGGGGTCTGTTGGTTTTGATGTCAACGGCCTGGGCGCGTAGGGTGTAGTAAGGCTTCTCCTCCCTGTCCAGACTCCTTAAGGCATGGATGTCCCCCGTTGTTTGATCAATTGTGAAAATGGACCCAGCCCCCTCCCCAGAGAGAGTGTATTTTACCACATTTTCCCCTTTATCAAGGTCAGTATGCAGCTGCAAGACAAAAGAGTAAGAGGACAGGCTGAGTGCAAACTTTGGCACAGATAGCGATTCACTGAAAGCACTGAGAAAGAGCTGTCAAAGAACATTACATATTTCACAGATAAACCGTGCACCAAAGTGCAGAGTCATGTCTTTGCATGATGACAAAAATAAAAATGATCATATTTTCACAGATTAATGAAGTTAAATCTCTCATAAAACATTTATTCTCTCAGTACCATTATGCTGCAGTGATATTTTTGCCGTCTTCACTCATCTGAGTTAAGAACCTTTTCTCTCATTGGCAAAGATCAGACTGTAAAGTAAATTCTTATTTTCCAGAATAACAACTGTTTACACATTTACCTGGCAGCAGAGGTCTGTGATGACTCTCACTCAGCACAGTTGCAAAATAACACTTCTCCAGCCAGAGAGCATCCTGGTTAATATAGATCCAAGGCATAGCAGCTCTCTTTGTACAACACAAACACATTCTGGGCTGGTGGCAGAAAGTCTATTGACATAGTTGTGTTTACCTGTAGAGATCAGTCATTAAATTCAAAGCCTTTTAAATATTTAAGGGTTCTAATGCAATATGATCATCACCACATAGAGTATGGATTTTTGCCCTCTTGTCATTGGGATGGAATTTCCACCAACACTGCTGAACAGCAATCTTATTCCAGGAGACCAGCAATGAAGCAGAGGCATACATTATTGCTGGCTGACTAGAAAACCTGCTGGCTTGAGGCAACGTGTATTATTACCCCTGCCAAGTAGTTTTTACCAGCATTTGTTGGTTTGTTCACAGCATTACTCAAAAGGTAATTAATGGATTTTGATCAACTTTTCAGCAAGGTAGGGTATGGCCCAGGACCCAAGAATTTTTAAATGCTGGTGCAACAGCTAATGAATAAATTCACTCTAATGCTGGCTTTTTAAAAAGTAATTTAGTTTCTCTCTACCCCACAGGTAAATATTAAGCCTTTATTTGCACTTAGTCAATTTTCCGCTAAACATCCATGGTAGTGCCAGCCAGTGGAACAAAGAGGATATCTGAGATGTAGCTATTAATTCTCTGTAGGTTACCCTTCAAAACAACCCAAGACACAAGCACAAACACACCAGGAGTCAATGCAGATTCAGTATAAATTGCCAAGTTCACACAGGCATAGCATGGCATTATGATGTTCTCACCCATGGTGCACTACTCATTCCTATTGAAATGAATGAAGATTCTTTTTAATACATGAAACATGAAAACTCAATCAAATAACATTTTTGACAATGAACACAATCTGTAGAATGTGTTTTTTTTTTAGGTTAGGTTTTTCAGATGTGGTGTCACTTGTGTCAATTATTAGACACTCCTGGTGCTTCTCCGTCAATTTGACCCTCGAATGTGATTGGTCTGTGGCCACATGGCCATGCACCTAACTCACTTATGATTTTTATTGGCCAACATGTATGAGCTTGTATGTGACTGATTGTTTTTAAGGTTTGTTTTTTTAAATTTGGTATTACCTATAGGACTCTCTGGTGTGTGCCTTTAACAGACACTGATGAAGACTTCATGCCGAAATGTGTTGGTCTTCTTATTAAAGTTGCTCAAAAAACTGCAAGTGTTGCTGGAGTTTGTTTTCCTGAAACTGGGCTTCTTTGGCAGAGGTCTGCACTCTCTGAATACTGTCTAGTTTTAAGTGCCAAGATTAACATGATCAGCCTTTTTCCAAGAAGGCCACAATTCTGGGTTGCAGCTGAAGAAGCCTTTGACATGGGGCAGACCTTTTTTGTGGCTCAAACTTTTAGCATAAGACATAAGTGTGGTCACCTTTAGATTTCCTTTAGTTTCTGATATAAGGAAAGTTAACCCTTGTACACTCTTGAGCAAATAACTAGGGGCTGACTAAAGTTTAAATTGGTCATCTCTCACAAAGAAAATGCCACAACAGTGAAAGCATGGAAACTTTAAAAATAAGTGAACATGTTCAAGTGCTTTGAAAGACTGAGTGTTAAATGTATCAGAGAACATTATCCCATCTATATGTCGGTTTAAAATAACAAAGATGACTCTTTGTTCCATTTTGCTTTTTTACTAACAGACAATCAAACCTGATTTAAAAACCATGCTGTGACTTTGCACTTACAATTTACATATCAATTTCAACTGGGACCACAACGCATCTATCACCTCCTCACCTGTGCAATGTCAAGCAGTTGCAGATGAATTATGGAACTTTTAATGGAGAAGCAAAAATGTTATCCTTTTGTTATAGAACAAGGAGAGAAAATGAGAGAATGAGATAAGGTATTACCACCCTTGCTTCAAATAAATTGGAATCCCATGATGGCTACTGAACTTGGCAGCCACCGTTTTGTCCGACAATTTGGGGTTTTGTTCCTTATTTCCAGATTTTAAGAAAGGCTGGAATTGGGTGTACCTACGTAATGTTTACCACAGTCAAAACAACCATAAAGGAAAGGTGCAATGGAATGGCACCAGATATTTTGAGGCTGGAAAAAAATCCTTCAAAAAGACTTAGGTGAAAAAAGCTCCACAGTTGACAGTAGAGCTCTGATCAGCCTTGCAAATGTGCCTGGCTTCATGTTAGTGACATGTCAATTGGGACAGGTTAAACCTTACATTCATATTAAATGATGTGTGGGTAGAACCAGGATGCCTTGAACAGATGGCTTGTTCTCCACCTTGGCATATTCATATTGCCAAGTCTTATGTGCTTGTATGGGTGTACACATATGCAAAGGCATGTATTGCACTGAAGTAATACTGTATTGTATTTGTATTGTATTGTATTCTACACTATACTGTTTGGTTCTCCTTCCCTGTGCCATTGTTTCGCTGGCTGCTGTGCTGCTCATTTGCCTCTGTGCATGTGTGTGCACAAATGCACAGCTTTTTGTTTGGTACTGAGAAAAAAAAAGTTTTGACCTTGTGAATATTTGCTTTTGAATTTCTTCTTAGCCCACAGAACATCTTTCATGACATGCTGATTTTAAAAATTGTGTTTTACAGATAAACTAAAACACCTGGTATGCATGAAGCAGAGGCAATTACTATTTTGATGATTTTGCACACAAATGAAATTTTGAATCAGATGACCACTCTGCTGTATGACTTTAAAAGGTAGAACATTATTCTGCCCTGTTTTGTTCTTTGCTGCTTGGACGCCATAGTGCTGATCACTGAACCACACAGTTGTCTATTATTTGGGAGACGAGGCACGTTTCTAAATTAGTTTTTGACTTGGATACCGTGCTGGTTTTGCTCAGGGATTGATTTATCGGCAACACATATACAACATGCTTCTAACAATAGACATAATTCTAGTCTTCTCTTTTCTATTCTCTTCTTTTCTGTGCTGGTATTGTTAAGGCTTGGTGCCATTATCCTGTTGTACACCCAGTCTGTATCTGCTTATATTAGCTACAGTGACATGTAACAGTTTAACAGGCCAAATTCATACCCTAATAACTGTCAACACAACTGAAGCTTACTTACAGTTAATGGGGGAGTTTACTTTTAGTTGTCCTTTAATAAGGAGAAAAAAACCTTGGCACTTTTTAAAAAAAATCAATACAAGTACCCTAGAGAAACAAGTGCAAATCGATTCATAGCTACACAGTTAAATATGAAAAAGAAATGCAAATGCAAATATAAAAAGGCATATCGTCTCATTATTTATAAGTCGGAGTTAAATTATATTAATTAAAAATTCCATTACTCAAACAGTGGTAATCAATTTAAAATGATTCATTAATAGCGAGGCAGACAAGGGCTGCTTTTAAACTACCAAACACTCGTAGAAAAGAGGTAGTATTATGTCAAAACAAAATAGGTGAAAGAGAGGGAAGAAACCGACTTATTTTCTTGTAACAATTCTTTCCAATTAGTAACACGTCAATAAACAGAGCAGAATTGGTGCATGCACAATTCAAATGATGGCATTAGTGATAAACTTCAAAAAAACAAACATACAAACATAAAGCATGTACAGAGAGACTGACTGGGATCTGGCTCATATAGACAGTATGATAACATGCACCCATATTATACTGAAAATGTCTTTACACTCCATTTTTCATGATAGGCATAATTAGCAAGATGCTCTGCGCAGGGTAGCCGTTGACATGGCAGCTATAAAAAGAAACAGGTAGTGAGAGAAACTGAAATAAGATTCCTGTTACTATCCAAACTCATACCATCTGTTTGAGTAATTATGTTTGCATTCATGATTTTTTTCTCTCTGCTGACTGCTCAGTGTTCATTTTTCAAGGTGCCAAGAACGACTGTCAGACATTTTATATTTACATTTTAGACAGTTAATGCTTTTTTCAAAGGTATGTAAACAGTTTCAGAGAAACCTAAGTTTGCCAGAATGGGTGGTTTTTTTAGGGACATGCATTAGATGTTGCAGGGTTCAAAACAAACTTTGGCCTACAATTTTCAAAGTGTTCTCTCCAACCATTAGGCAGTTTTTCCCTATCTGGAACTACTGAGCCAATGCAAATGGCCTGTCAGGGCATCAGACATGTTGTCGAGACAAATACTGGCGAGCCCATGAGCATCCTCTATTAATCATCACTGCAAAACACTGTAGTTCTGTCGACTGAAGCTATTACACATACTTAAATAATAATTTTGATTCACCGAGGACTCCTGACTGAGAGAAGGAGGTTCCCTGTTACTGCCAGGATTTGAAGCACATGGTACATGGCTAGCTATGCAGTAAACCTGTACACTGATTAATCTGAGTGATATCAGAGGAAAGTGCTGTAACTAAATGAGTGCAACAAGGAGCTTTTATAAATGCAGATGGAAGTCACAGCTCTTTTCTGATAATGAGCCAACATGGCTCATTGAAAGCCAAAGCAATGAGTTAACAATGGTAATCAAGTATATATTTTAAAAATGATTAATAGAGAGGCAGACATGGGTTTCTTTGAAACATTTTAAATATACGTGCACTTAGCAAACATTCTTAAAATAGTTAGAACATAGTTTAAATACCTCAGTAAATTATGTAATTTATGTGTTTGGTATTCACTGTATATGTCCTGGTAAAGATGTACAAGGGTTTATTGTAGATGTACTTTGTGAATAAATTTATATTCAGATCCATATTTAATGGTGTGTTTTAGGGCCAGGCCAGGACATATTGTATATTAAATGCATGTCCCATCAGAATTCACACTATGTGCTGTTTAGTAGTGTAAATCGTTTCATATCCTTTGGGGTTTTGTGTACATGCCTGGCCCACTGCTGGCTTGAATGTTTTTTTCTGCTATTCATTATTAAGTCTGAAAATAGCGTAAAAAAAAAAAAAAACCATTCAATAACTGCCCTCTCAGCCCAAAAGTGTGGTGCAGCATGTTGGTATGTTGTCTGGTTAGGTGCCCAGTCAGGCCGGTGCCATGTAATGCTAGTTACATGGTAAGCTTTAGCAGGTTGTGTGCTAGTGAGCTGCTGATGGGAAAAGAAACCCACTGTGTCAGATGCTACAACCTTATTATAGCTGATCGATATTGGCTTGTGGGCCATTTCTTTGGTGCTGACAGTTCAGTGCTTGCTATCTGGGTTGTGTAATGCCTCAACTAGGTAATAGGAATGGAGGGGGGAAGAAAAGCACACATGCACAAAGGAGGCTATACTGATAAATATGCAACCACAGAAAATGTGTTGCTTTGTGCATGTGTGTATGTGTGTGTGTGTGTGTGTGGGAGTTGAAAGTTGAAAGAGCAACTCAGTGCTACAATTGCAAACAGGCATTTATGAAAACCCAAACAGCTACATTCACTGAATGTGGATGGATGTAGTTTGTACATGTTATTGTACAAGTAATGAAACTGTTACTTAGATCAACAACCTTATGAACTAATAGGATGCAATGTGTGACAGTTTTATCATATGTTAATAACAGTTACCAAAATGATTTGACATACAGTATCACATGACTGGTATTGATCTTAGAGACTGGGGATAAGGCTTGCTTCTCAAATCACACGATTAGACATTAACTCATCCATCCATTATCTAAACTTCCTTGTGTCAGTCTGACACATAGAGACAACCTCTCACACTCACACCTATGAAGTAAAATCCACACCACATTTCTTCCAGACCCTAGATGATCTGAGGTTATAAGACGCAGTCTTCAAACCAGTATAGCTCATTGTGCATGTACAAGCCAGGATGGGAGTGGACTTGTTAGACCCAAGAAGCCACGTTCTGTAGCACAAACAGAGTGACAAAGAACCTCTATTTTACCAGGATGTCCTACTGAGATCAAGGTCTCCTTTTCAGGGGGGGAAGGTGTAGAGGTAAAATGGGGGACTTCAGTGAGTGGGCTGTAGACAAAGCATTGAAGACAAGATTTCTGCAAGTCTGTGTTCTACCTGCTCAACAGCTGTTTGATAAACTGCTCATACAGAGCCTCCCTTACTGGCTGACTGTTGCACTATGCAGTGATCCTCCACATCCTCTGTTTTCCCTCTGCTCAGCTGTGATTGCATGTGTGAGAGGGCTGCTGCCATCCCTCTCCACTAAACCGAGACAAAACAGAGCAAAAACAAAGTAGGATAGTCCGCGTCAATCTGGGAGGTTATGCAGGGTGAAGAATGGGGTATACTGTTTGTTATGCTCCAATAGTGAGGAAACAGCTATGGAAATTCCGTACAGAAAAGCCCCGGTCGGTCACCAGGTTCAAACCCAGAGCCTTTTTTGCTGCGAGGTGACAGTGCTAACCACTGCACCACTCAATACAGTGATATTGATACAACATACAAAATTGCACTTTACTACCCACCCATCAATGTCAAGATACAAATGAGGAATGTTGACCACATTAGAAAGTGATACTGATTGGGACATTAGAACACCATTTGGAAATATGATCCAGGAAATTCAGGGAAAAAGCCCATTACCCATGAGGACAAAATATATGAAATATATTACTTTGGCAGAACAGATGAATGGCATCATTAGCTTTTACTTCAGCTGTTCTTTTCAGAATTTTTTGCAACATTCATCATCAACATACATTACAACTGTAAATGCCCTGAACCTCTTAATATGTTCTAACGAGGAGCTGAATCACTGGCACACTTCATGCTTAATCTCCAGGAGAGCAATCCTTTCACATTACTTAGCATGTGACAGAAAATTACTTGGGCAACAAATTTCTAGATGAATTTAAGGGGAAAGATCACGTGAGCATTTTATAGGAGAGAGTTTTATACACATTTTATGGAATTTTCACGCTTAATTCAAACATATCAGAGTATAATTCTTATTAACACACTGTATAAATGCTAGCGATTCATCTTATCGGTGATACAATATGTGTATTTTTTGCTCTGCATGTATTAGCCTTGCCTAGCTGTACATCACTGAATAGACCTCTCCACAGAACAGTGCAAAACAATCAGTTTATGAGCTTGTGATTTTGGAGTCAGTGTTAAATAGGTTCTGGCTCACTGAAGCATTTTACAACAGTGGCTATCATCATCATAGCATCTAAACACATTTGCTGCTTTTGGGCCTCAGCTTTTCAGGTATTTTACAGCTGTGGCATTTAAACAGAACCATTTTTAATGACATGGATCATGCTCTCACTAGTAAGTCTTATAAATCTCTTATGGTCAGATGGTGTCACCTCTGTTGTGCATTAGTCTTGCTGGGTTTTATGTCCTTATAGGTCCTCATTGAAGATGAAATTGTGGGCTCCACATAAGTGATAAATCTAAACCAGGTGTGGGGTGGGACAGGGAGGACAAGCCATCAATAAAAGAAGGATGGTCATTCTTTGTCAGGCAGGAAGCAAGGGGATAAATAGGTTGTAGGAGAAACAGGGATGCCCTTTCTAGCCAAGGTGGTTTATTGACTTTTATTTAAATGAGCGACCTTTTGTCTGCAGGTGTGAGAAACAGGGCACTGGAGCATGCCACTGCATGTTCTGTGTTGCAAGATTTGAGAGATTTTCTTCTCCCCTTTCTTTAAAGGTCCTAAGCGTGACTCCATGTAAACTGACTGAATTTCTCTAACTTTCACTGTGTGTGCTGACTTGTGTATAGCACTTTCTTTCTTGAACTGGCTGCAGTTTTAAACAAACACATTACTTAGTACAGTATTATTATAATTATATTATGCAATATTAATTATATTATTACAGTAACATTATTAATGCTTTAAGAAATATGTAGTGTAAGGGATTACAATTTCAAAAATGATGTATTAACGTGTTTCTAGAACATGATTTGACTTTTGTCCTAAGTGGGCAATCTCATGACGTGTGTGTATGGCCAGGTTCTCGCCAGCCTCTAGCCAAAAGCTAAATGAAGATTGGAGGATGGCCTGTTTTCACCAGCAGGAAGTATTCTCACGGTTTGGAGTTAGTTAAAAGTGCAAAGGACATTATCATGTGTTGTAAACTTTGTATGGGCAGTAATGCCTATAACACTACATCTAGCATCTGGTATGGCAACACAACAATGTGAAACTTGTTGAGAAAAACACCCGAGGCCTCTGTCCGCTTGTAGTAGCGACGTAACAACCCATTTAAGAAGAAGAAGAAATGGCTACAGTTGATTAGATAATTCACAATATTCTTAAATTAATACTTAATAAAAATAAAACTTCTAAAGATGCACAGTTTTGCTGCCTCGTAATGTAGCTAGTTAGCATAACTATACACATAAACATACAGATGTCAGAATAATGTACTATGATGTGTAACAAAGTTTGGTTATTATGCCACCAAGTAGAACGGTTACATTGACTACTGTATTTGAGGTGAAAGAATTTGAATGCCTCACTTAAAAAAAAAGGTTATTGTGCAGAGGGTGACAAGCTCCATCATTTGGGTTTGGGGGAGCATGGACGTGGAAGTGGAGCATTACGTCACACTTCAGAAACGGACTGCCAGTGCTGAGTGCACCTTAGCCAAACAACTAATGCAGCTAATGCACAGACATTTAATGGAAACAAATATGTATATTTGATGCAAATAAAAAAAAATGCAAAGTGGGTGTGGCGAATTTGAAATTGTTTAAAGGCAGCTTTGATGAAGCCGACAACTGAAATGATGAAAGTAAAGTAACAGTTAATGTAACATTTGTTTTGCTGAGTAATTAGTATTATAATTTTTCCCTAGTAACTTGCCCATTGCTGCTGATAGATGTTTTCTTTAAACGCACTGAGAATCTAGATTCTGTGTTATCTTATTTAACCCTGGTGAGATTAAGAATGACAGCTCTTGGTAGAAGCACTCTGTACAGTCTCTCTTTCAGTCTAATTTTTTTGTACCCTCCAATCTCTGTATCCTTTTCATGCACCACACAATAATCATAAACTGCAGTCTTATATGTTTTATTCTATGACAAGGTAAAGCCAGAATGTATTG
>NW_018127883.1:9892206-9909750 GCF_001952655.1 Monopterus albus | reverse complement strand
ACACACACACACACATTTTCTTGTTTGTAGTGCTACAAATGTTATCCACTTGCATAACCATGACACACTATATGCTGTTTTACCATCTAGTTAGCAAGTCGCAACACTTTTAGTGATAAGTGACGAGCACAGCTCGTTTGTGTGAATTCTGAAATGCCACATTAGTATAATTCTATGGAAAATATGTCAACCACCAATTCATGACCATTATGTTCAAATGGAAAGTGCCATGATGCCAGACAGTGATACGAGATAATAGCTGCCGAACTCAGCTGAGGCTTTAATAGAGAGTGAGAGAGAACAGCCTTGCTTGATTTACAGCCACATCACTAATGGCAGATGTTTCTTGCAGATAATCACTGCTCAGGATGGGAAAGGCCTCAGCATTATCTAATTGTAAGGACCCAGGGTTGTTCCACTAACCCCCTTAGGCCGTCAGGGCTTGAATTGCTAATCTGCAATACAGTGGCTGCTGTCAACAGGACAGAATCATCTCCATGTAAAGGCTCGTGAAATGCTGGTGCCCAAAGTAACTTCTAATCAAAATGTTCCTGTGGCTCAGGATCAAGAATGATTTCTTTGTCCTGGACCTTTGGCATAAGGATAAGGACCTTTATTGGCCAAGTATGTTACACACAAGGAATTTGTTTCCGGTACAGAACCGATGGCAGTCATCTGTGGCGCCAACTCAACTGATGGCTCTAACCGTCGGGGGCGGGGGGTTCAGTATCTTGCCCAAGTACACTTCGACATGTGGACTTCCAGCACCGAGATTCGAACCTTCAACCTTCTGGTTGGGAGATGTCTGCTCTACCCACCGCACCACTGTCGTCTCCCCCCTGGATGAGACGCACAGGGTTTTCAAAAGAGAACAGCATTAACCCACTTTGGTTGATATGAGACAAACTTACTTGACCAAACTTCAGTAAACACCTTGGTTTTATGGAACTTTTTAAAGTTTAACTGAATGAATCCCTAAACACATTCTCCATGCGGACCGGGCCCTGAATGTTTCCACCTAAAACATGCTGCAAAAAATGAGGGTCAAAATACACAAGTTCTGTTCTGTGCAAAAACTCACTGAGTATCTTTCAAAGCTACAGTCCAATTAAACCAAATTTCCATTTTTTGTTTCCCTGGTTATTAGTTACGTGCTGGGCTGCCATGGAAGGATACTTTGAAATACACCACCACTTGAATTAGCTGAGTGGGACAACAGAAGCTGCATTTGAGCCTCAGACCAACTTTGGAGTGAGTTTTTGCATAGAAGAAGAGTTGTGTATTTTGACTCCCTTTTTGCAGCATAATCACATTGTCAAATTGAAAAATCCTGAACTATTTCTCCAAGAAAAGATTGTGGTTTGGGCTAAAACACTCACTGATTAAAAAGCAGTATGGTGATGAATGTACCCAAATACTTGCTGTAGTTTATTTAGGTTCACTGACTCAGATGAGTACAGAATTTTTAATCTGAGAGAAAAAGATGAAGTAGGGCTGCATGATAAATCATTTTGTGAGTGTGATTTAGATCCCTGTGTGACCTCAGTCTCATGTGACAATGGTTCTGCCGTGTTTGCATCAAACCAAGCGCCACCTTTTCCTCCCTAAGCTGCGTTAACCAATAGCAGGAACGTGTTACATCTACGAGCTGTAGATAGGAAAATAAGACTGATTCAAAAACAAATACAACATGTGTTTGACCTTGTGAAAGATATTCTGTGCCCTCCTGCAAATTTGTTTCAAATGTTGAGATGCCAAATAGCAGTTGAGGCAGAAATAAATCACTTTGCGGTTACCGGTTAATGCAGCTTAACAAAGAAAAGGAGGTGGTTAGTCTGATGCAAGGGACTGCTCGCTGCTAATGCAAACACGGCAGAATCATTGTCACGTGAGAAAAAGATTGCATACACTAAATCACACTCACAAAACCATTTATCATCCAGCCCTATCATGAAGCATTCAAGACAGCTAGCAACATTATTAAGTGTCATTGCTTTTCATTGAAAAGATCATAGCTGCCACTGAGGGGAACGTGGCCATCTCCTGAACCGTACAGTACTCCAGGTCACTGAATGGAACTCACACTCCGTAGTGCATACATTACCACAATTAGGCACTGATGTACTATAAAACAATCATTTGATGCACTAACACCTGTGGTCTATTAAAGTAACTGCAACTTTTATCTTGTTATAGCTACAGTTATTTCATAGTGAAAGCCTGTCCTTTGAGATTTTCCTGACAAAAGGTCTGAGGAAGTCATCTCCAAATGGCAAAGAATCAGTCAATTATTTTGAAGCAGTGCAGCAGCCCGGAATTAAGTGACTTAGGAGTGGAGCAGACAACAACCCTCCTCCCGCCTTTAGCCTCAGAGACTCCCACAAGCTGTATGGCTTGTCAGGGCTGACTGCAGTGGCACTGTGGCAAATAAGTTAGTCTTATTATTATCCTATGTAAACCAAGAGTGCCAAATTACAACTTTAGCCTTAAACCCACACACAGTTTACTCATGGATACCTTAAGTCACAGCGGAGAATAACAAATCTTCTTCTAAAAGCAGAGATTGCTAAGGCTTGGGGGTGGGGGCATAAATATTGTAAGTGTGGGATGTACATCAGTCTGAATTCATTTCAGGCTATTGGGTCTCACTGTCCTTTTATTGTTGTCAGCATCTTCTCTGGCTCATAACTACAATGTTCTGACAGCTTTACAAGGACTGTCACCTAAATTTATTTCTACCACGCCATCGATTCTCTCATCACTTCAATGTCATGTGTGTCTCGCTAGTCAATCATGGAGGTGCAGCTCCATTAGCATGTACTTTTCTCATGCCTGAGACAAGTTATACCATAAAGCATGAACACAAAAAGGACCGTTTTACAACAAGAGCATTGGTTGATTAGATTGATGGAAATAGGTTAAATAGGAAGAGTTGATCAATCTTTTCTTTGATACAAATATTTTGTTCAGGCTTATCTAGTGTATTGCTACACTGATTAAATAGGTGTATCATTAATAAATAAATATATTGTGCTGATTTTTTTTGGTGATATTGGGCCCAGAATAATTTTAAACATATCCTACATTAGTGTTGTTTTTTATTTCTTTTCTCTTATTCTCCCTCATATACTTCCACTCCCTCCATTAACCATCAGTTCAGTTTCGCCCACACTCCTTACTGTGTGATTTATTACTTCTCCTACACTATAAATAACTGGAAAAATAAGTCTTTTTTACCTTGCCCACGTACTGAGGGTCTGACCCCATGTACTCCTCCAGCACAAAGAACTGGTTCCACACCCAACCCCTTTTGACCCGCTGAAATCCGGCTGCTCCGTTCCTCATTGGGCCCACCAAGCTCCTGGCGCGCTCCCTCTTTGTCCTGCTCCATCCCAGTGCCTGTGAAGGTGGACATAAAGCAGAGACCGAGACTTCGTCGACAAGAATCCACAGGAACAGCAGCAGGCAGCTCCTTGTTAGCATTGGCACTCTGTGAGGTTCAGGTCCCCAAGTTGAAGTCCAGTGATGAGAGCTGAGCCACACCGAAACAAACTGTGAAGGTGATTATAGGGAATGGGTGAGGTGGGGTCTGTGCCAAGTGTGGTAAACTCTGAGGTAGCCTTCCTGGGTCTGTCAGGTTACCACTTGAGATTTATGGAGCTCATCACCTGAAGGAAAGAAAACAAATACGTACATAGTCCAAGCTGGCCCAAGATGAACAATGGTACTGACATTCTCAAACATAAGCATAACTGTTATAAATATTCTTCAGTGATGCACTGGACAGTTCTCTTGGACATGTTCTAATTAGAAAGGTTAGGTGTCTCTTTAGTGGCTGTGTTTTTGCTGTGAATTACAGGCACTGTATTCCAGAGACCTGTCAGTGATACTGCAGTTCCTTGACTGTGGGTAGAGGTTGGAAGTAATGTAATGAATTAGATGAATAGATGGTGCTAATGAGTCTTGCTTCACAGGCCTTGTATTTGTTTTATTTTTTTGATCGAACATGCTGAAAATTGACAAAAAAAAAAGTATTTATTTATTCAAACTTGACAAAAATGTGCAGTTGTTGCACTACACCGGTTGCAGGCAACCATCTGAAGATACAGCACGATGCACTTCATATGTCAAAATGATGTCAGTGCAAGGCAGAATGCTCAAAATGATTTTTAATGATTTTGCAACAGATTTAACAGCCGGTGGCCACAGAAGATGGTTCCGCTTGTGGCTGCATGACATTTGACAGACATGCTCTATGAAAAAGGTAACTTGTATATAAATGCATGACCAATCGATAATACAGCTTATAGATATGCAATATTAATTTGTCCTTTCTTCCAGTGTGTTGCCTTCACATACTCCCCCTTAACAGTGTAAGTAGATTAGATCTCAGTCTTAAAGCAGACCATTAGCAATATACTTTAGACTAGAGATCTGATACAAGTGATCTGACATCTTTGAACCCAACGAAAGAAAATACTGGCAGTGAATAATTTGTCCTATCAGTAATACAGTATGTGTAAGCTAATTAATAAAACAGTAAAACTATAACACCAAAATCCACCAGGCTCAGTGGGTTTATTCTGAACAGTGTGAGCTATAGATGTAAAATGTGGTTTTAAATCCTCAATAGCACATTTTATTATGAAGAGGACAAAAAACAAGATTTCATAATTTAGCAGTCATTCATTATACAGCCTGAGGCATAGAGGAAAAAGAAATATTGCAGAACCAACCTAATTAGTTAAGCCTCATTCATTACCGAGCAAAGAGCTATTGTATTGTTGCTGTTCATACCTTGTTTGCCATCCTGACGACCATATCAACACTCAAGCACTCAGCTCTGGCCTTGTTAGGAGACGCTTAATTGCTCTGAAATAAGAACCACAAGAATGGAGCTAATGGATGCCACACCTGGTTTACTGTTCTTCTCTTCCTCCTAACACACTTATACACCGTACAGTAATGGAAGACAGCGCTGCTTTAATTGTATAACTGAAGCCCTCATTGACATCATTGTCTTTGATTAATTATACAGATGTGGAACATCGGCTTCAGAGGGAGATTGCTTCACCAAGGTTATGCTGTGCACCCACATCCATTTATTCTCTCTGTCACCACAATGTCTTAAAAGTCAAAACTGATGTGCAAAGTTCTTCATGCAAAATTGGCAGGATCTATCCTGACACGGGTAAGACACGACTCTCCCTCAGGTCATTCCTCATTTAGCTTCAACATAATAGAAAACGACTGTTCCTATAATTCCTGCAAAATCACGTCTCTGCCGCTGAACAGTTTGGGGAGGGATTGATGCATATTTTATGAGATCGGTTCATTAGCATGTGTTGGGTTTGCTTTTGAGCCTTGACCTGTGTGTCTACTTCAGATAATGTAAGGCAGTGGGCTGACAGCTTTCTCACACATCACCTTCAATAATCAAAGAACATATGGCCAGCCGATCTGCTGGCGCAGATTACCACCCACATGAGGCTCCCACAGAAAGTTATTAGTCGTCAAGGCTTCCATAAACATGACAAACAAATAAGTAGGCACTGACTTCTGGAGGGGAGAAATGAGTCATCTGGATCAGGTTCTTGTTTAGCATACACTTTCATTTCTTGATAGATATGTGGGAAGGCATTTCTGTTTCTCTTTTTTCCCCTTCCTTTTTAAACAGCTGAAGTGGTTTGCATTGTGGACATGTCTTTCACAGAAGTAATCTAAGTTGTTTTAATAAGGTTATGGACCCGTGTAAGAGAACATAGCAAGAATTTAATGATTTTGTTTATAAAAGTAGAAGTGAGTGCTAGATTTGTTGCTTGGTAAAATAATAAAATGTGTCTGTTGTCTTTAAAATGTGAATGTCAGACTATAAACTTACATGATTTATAAAATAAAACAGCAATATTTCAACCCACCATTTTTCTTCAAAGTGAATTAAATAGGTTACTAGTGTCAAACAAACATTTATGTGCTCACATGTTTGTTTGACACTAGTAACCTGTTTAACCTCTTGGTTGAAATGTCAGCTATTTGTTTTTATAAATCATGTAAGCTTATAGTCTGCAATCATTCATCATGTTGTTGATTCAATTTGCCATGATCAGAACCTGATTTTAGTTGTGCATTTACGCTAGTTTAATTTGAGTACTATAGAGAACCAGAGTCACGTCGTCACGCCCGGTGACGAACTTTGGTTCCACTAGCTTCAGTGACTCTATACAATCTCTCATTTAGCATTTTTCAATGGTCATTGTAAGAAAACTAAGCATGTTCCTTAGGATTTTTTCTTTGCAATCAACAATTCTCAGCAATTAAAAAAAAAAAAAAGAACTGGCTGCTAGACTGGTGATCTATCCAGGGTGCACCCTGTCCCAGTGGTAGCTGCGATTGGATCCAGCCCCCGTGACCCTATTCAGGATAAGCGGTATAGATAATGGACGGATGGATAGAAAAAGTAACATACCAGTACAAAAGTACCACCAGTAGCAAAGAAGTACAGTTCACATTGTTCTCAATATCTGATTGTACCAGCAGTGAAGGCTCATCTTATATATGCTGTATAATGTGTGTTGAGGTTCAGCATTGTCACAATGGTCAAAACAGTGTCCTCAACTGAACTACAGTCCTGACTGATACAAAAATGTGTACACTAAGGCTGAGGAGATGAAGGAAGAGTGTTAGTGAGGAAAATCACCGTGGGGCCATCGTGTCTGCAAGGGCAAGGACAAAGAAGACTGTAATATGACTGAAACCCTTCAGGGGAAGACTGCGAGGAGAAGTGTAGGTGGAAGCAATGTAATGAAAATGGGAGTTACAACACAGCTGGCCAGTCAAGCTAAACTGTCAAAGAGCACCACATGTGTAGCTTATACTGTAACCAAAGTAATGAATGGTGTATAAGATGTCTGTTATTTAATAATATACATGTACGATGCAGTCAGACTCCAGCTATGAGGTCGGCCTTACATAAAACCAAGGCGCTTTTTTCTATGTGAATGTGTAGATGTGAAACAATGACACTTGAGATGCAAAACACCACAGTTGGTATGTTGTTGTTTTTTTTTTTTGTCTTTATATGATATTCAGTGGAGTCCTGCTTGTATGCAAGGCTTGTGCACAAAGCTGTAAAGGGAACAAAACTTGGTTCCCTGAACAATGGAAACATTAATATGATGTGATGAGTCATCTCCCCCACTTTTTCTGTAGACATCCCACGCACATTATGTTTGGGGAGAGCCAAAATATGCTTTCAACTCATATTATATCTGGGCAGTTGTTACAGTTGGTGGAGGATATGAAATGTTGTGAGCACTCCTACCAGGAATATGATGGGCTTTTATTTTGACAGTGTCACCCCTCAGACTGAGCGGTTCTACTGCGCTTACACTCAAAAAGGCTTAATGAGAAGTTCTCTAAACAATTGAGCACTTGTAGGATAATGCTACAGGGAGACTACTGCTGATTTGTTATTTACTGACAAGGGTTTCTCTTATTTTGTCCATGTCCTCGTTTTGACAAACAGCACAACACTTTACTTCCTTACTGAAAAACTGATTTACCCAAAAATTATCTTGGTGATTTAAAAGAGATGACGACACTACTGAATGCTACTACTGGGTTTTTGTAACCATAGATTTGTCCTGTGGAAGAACAAGTCTATCTTTCATTGGGTTCATTAGAACACTAAGACAACAAGCCAAAACACTTTCTTTTAATAGTGACAAATGGCAACTACTCTCTTTGCCAAGGCTATTTCTGTGATAAATGTGTCTTGATGCTTACTTAACTAAAGTGCTATGTAGGCAGAACCAATAAGTCATCACTGGAAAAAGATACTGCAAAGCATTTTGGTAGTGTTGGCCAAGCTGTGTTTGAAGTACAGTTTTACAGGTTCCAGTGATTTAACTATGTTGGACTACAGAAATGTCACCTTTAAGAAAATTCTTTTTATAGTAGTGGGTGAGTCACAAATGGTATCTCCCTTTAAAAAAATAAAAATAAGAAATAAAAATACACAAACATTTAATTATCACAACGTATTGTTCAGTGATATTTCAGCTAAAGATGTCCTATGATAATCTTCCGGATCAGTATTGGCGTTAGAGTGTGGATACCTGAACCGAGCCAGATGGTTCTTCTTTTTTTTTTTTTCTTCTAATAGCACGTTTGTCATAATAACCTACTGGAAAAACAACCAATAATGTAATATTGTACAGGAGGACAGTCTTTTTTCTAGCATGCCACTGAAAATGGCACTAAGTGTGTATACGTGGTTGTGCCTGTGCTCTCCCAAGCGTCTCAACATCCCGCCTTGCAAAAACTTCGTGTAATACTTGCATTTCACATTGCAGACCAGGTAACACACATAACCCAGTGCTCATCTATGTTTGATCAAGTCTTTGACATCTGAGGTTTTATATTCTAATCAAGAGATGTGCTATGGAGCAGTAAAAGACAGGCACCTACAGAAAAATGAGGCAGCCCTGTTGCCCCAAGGCAGCTATGGCGCACCATTAGTAGACAGGCAACTGCTGTCATCCAGGCAGACAGTACTCGAGCATTTAGATCCAATTCTGACCCTGTGACTTAATCTGAGGGGCTGACAGGTTCTTCCTTTCATTTGTAATTTTTGACCTCATCCCTTTCTGTTTTACATAACTCTTATCAAAGTGAACTTATACTGAGAAATTATTAAACTTATTCAATGTCTCTTATGAGTGCAAGCCAGAAACAAATGCTCCAGGTTGCAGCCATGAACCACAAGCAAAAGTAAAACAACTTGTTGCTGTCATTATGTGACATGTTGTGTGTAGACACCTGGAATGATTTTAAATGAAGTGCATCACTTCTGTAACGTGTGTGATGGACGGCTGAAATATTAGACTTGTGACAGGGATTCTGGCAGAACACATGTTGTTCTAAGAACCTATGACCATAAACCTCCTGGTTCAGTCAAAATTCAATTGACTAAACCAGGCCATAATAATGTTTTAATAATAATAATTTTTAATGTATTTCTACTGTGGGGAAAAGGTGCTTTCCTGACATGTTGAAACCTTGGATTACCTCTTCTCACATCGTTTCCATTTCACCATGAGGCTGGATTAACAGACTTGATTATAGACTTAAAAGATATGGCTTCATCAGTTCAATTTTGTCAGTTTAGGACCCTCATATCATTTAGTATATGCAGCTCTTAGATCATATATCTCCTTGAACATAATCTGGTAATGATGAGAATTAAATGAGCTATGTGCCCTACTGAACGAAGGCTGCTCTCTGTCGGGGACTGAACTTTTCCCCCTTGAAGATACTGAAGGCTTAGCTGTAGAGACAAAACTAGCCCGAGGCAATAAAGAAGCACCACAACTGACTCAGCTATCCCCAGCATGAACAAGTCCCTGCCAACAAAGTCTGTGATGCAACAGATATAAATAGATAAAAATAGAAATATACACACCCTCTAAACAGGTGCAGGTGATCTGAATTTTAAGTCTCAACTCTTACTCGCTATGGGTTATCTATGACATATTGCACATATAGAAAAGCATATCCCTAAAGGTGGAGCAAGTCAAAAGTAGTTCCTGTTGTTTGTGTCAGAGCTGATGATATACTCAGATCTCAACAAAATTGATGTACATTAAAATAAATGGCGTGAATGTGTGGACCTGTCAGCACACATCTTGAAAGCCCTGTTTCAGTCTGAACTAAGAAAAGGCACACTGTAAGGGTGAGTTCTGAACAGTGTGTTATATTGCTGAAGGTGATGCTAACTACTGACAGAGGTTGCAGAAGGCAAGGCAAATTACGTGGCACTGGGCAAGATGTCAAGCACCTGCACTTTTCTAGGTGAAAAGGGAATTCACACAAAACAACTGAAGTATCTGGTCTCTACAAAGCATCTACAAAATATCTTCCTAGATTACTAGTGAGGAGTATAATCAGTTTGTGAAAGAGCAACACATCCTCATCCCCAAGGCGTCAAGTACTGATGTTTTTCAAGTACCTTCTGTGTATCATACTGATGCTAAAGGGTGCCTTTGCCTCCATAAAAATGCTCTGGGCTTCCATTAGAGAACAGCGTCAGTCCACCCCTGTCCATACGCAAGAAAAGACATGGTTGTCTTACGGCCCAAATTTACATGGTAAATATCATGGCTTACGTTAAAACACTCAGTGATTAAAAACATTTCATTACATACTGGGTGCGAACTCCACTCTCCCATGGGAAAGTTTGATGTTTGTTTGACCTATCTCCTAACACAAACTTTCTCCCTTCGTATACTACAGACTCTTGCTCTGAGCATTAAATACCGATGCGAGTGGATACTCTATTGAAAACTCTGTGTGTCATATGGATGCCAAAGGTAGCCTCTGGTGCCTCTATGAGATGCTAAAGGTACTTGACATGTCGTCATGTAGCCCGGGGAAAATGGTTGCCACATGGGACACAATTACTGGGGTCCTCACAGCTTCAATGTCCAGCAGGTCACAGTTTATTTTAAAATTAAAAATATGGAATAACTCAAACAAAATAAAATAATCTGTAAAAAACCAAATAGCCAAACAGTCACCAAAAATCCATAAAATGCCACATTCACATACGTAAAGACACTAACATCCTGCCAGAAGCTCACCAGCTCTATGTTGGACACCTAGTCGCCAGCACCATCAGCATCTATAATACACCGTCTTGTCAGAATTTTGATAGATGACTTCTTTAAAGTGTTGACACAAGAGAATCCAACAAGACTTCAGCATATTTACTTACATAGGTTAAAAAAAAAACGGCACTCCATTCTCAAGCTCAGTCCAGTGTACAGAAGGAAGGGACCACAATGCTTTTGGTCAACTTTGGCGGAACGTACGCATCTCATTCCATACTGCCATCTAGTGGCCCAGGTACTAGGTGACATTAAACTCAAGTAGCCCACTATAGGTTACTTTTACATAACATCACCAAAATTGAATGGTGTTACATTAAGAGGAAAACCATAAACATTACATGAAAATTTGAATGTTGAAAACCTTTAGGGGACCTTTCACCACCAGTGGAAAATGATTTAGTTATTTATTTATCTACCCTTAGTACATGTTTACCACCTGGCTACAATCAGTATTTGATGCCCTGGGAATAAGGATGGGCTGGAAAGATACAAAATCTACTGTTTAATGTCAATGTTACAGCAGGACTAAGAAAAGTTTGAGACATTTTGGCAAAAGCAATTCTTTAATACACTTGAAATTCCCTGTGCAAAACTAAGCACTGTTATAGTATCTGAGTTAGGGGCTAATTAAGGATTAAATGGCAGTTTCATAGTTTAGTAACATGTTTAGGGTGGAGGAAAAACATTAAAATCCTATAGTAAAATTTGGGAAATATTTTTGTTTATGCCACCCAAAGGAGGTACTTAATGTACAGCAGTGCAAATGTACCTTAGTTGCTTTTCCAGGGCGTAAAAAAAAGATTAACAAAAATCAGGGAATGACTTGTTTTCTCTGCCAAACCGCAAAGCAGGTGACACAGTCAAATAATAGAATAATTTTTATTTTCTGCTACCACAGTCCCACTGGATGCAATAATCTTAGAGTCAGTGGAACCACAAATTTCCTGTTGCCATCATGAAGGTCATTTAATGGTGCTACTCCCGACATTCAGGAAATACTGCAGTTTGCTGGTGCGAGAGCTGTACAGTGACATCAGTGATCAACAGACAGCAGATATCACTGGTGACTAATAATGCAGCTATAAAGACTATTTTGCTAAAATTCCACCATGTTAAGTTTTCAACACAAGAAGAAAAACCACTGGACCTTGTTTCTAAGTTGTTGCTGCTAATATATGAGTGCTCACTCTTAGTCATAAGGCTGTGTGGTGTTTGTACGTCTGTTCTATGTTGCACTGAGCTCAGATAATACGTTTTCTTTGTCTGTGTGTGTGTGTGTGTGTGTGTGTGTGTGTGTGTGTGTGTGTGGAAACGATAATAAACGTGAACCTAAACTTGAACCACCTGCTCAATTGCTGCTGCTCAATTCCAGCTGCTGGTGGATGTACAGTAATATCACCCTCTAAGCCTTGTATTGAATCAGCTTGGTGGTGATTCAATATTGTGGAGCTGATCTGGCACAGTCAATTGTGTTATTGTTACTCCCTTTCAGACATGCATTCCTTTTCATTAATCAAGTCTGAACTGCATGCATTCGCATTCACAGATAGGTGCACAAGAATATGAAATACCGACTCAGGATGTGGTTACATATAGTGGGGCCTACCCGTCATGACAGTCTGGGACTCTACACATCTCCTGTGCATCTCTATGACTTGCCCACTAAAAACCTGGCTGTTCTGGAGAATGCCCTAAACGGCAATAACATAAGAAAACAAATTCTTGTTGTTTTAACAGATTGATGAAGCCGAATCTTACGTCCAGTGGGGGCTTTGATCAGACTATACAAAGAGCAGTTTCATTATTTGCAGGGTTTTAATAATCAACTTTCAGAAGTAAAATGAGAATGTGTATTTTACACAGATATTTGCACAGATGTAACCTTATGAAAAAACAATTGATATACTGCAGTCTGGCCTCTTTAATCACAGCTGAACAGCCTCCGTCTATTGCAGCTGTTGTCTTCTTTTAATTACCCTGATCTAATAACTGCAGCTCCTTGCTGAGACAGACATATATCCCAAACTATTATGACTGTCATTATCCGGCCGGAACATTTTTCAGCCAATGTGTTTTCCATTTTCGTTTAATTAGGTATTGTTAAATGTTAACAGATAAAGCTAGGGTGAGCAAGTCAGTCTGTGTTCAGATTTATAACTGAGCAGATGGCAATAAATTAGGTATGAGAGAGAGAAAAAGAAGGGGAGAGTTTGTTTAATGGCAGCAGAAAAAACCCCTGCCACATTCACTTTTGTGGCATTTTTAAAGCCACCAGTCTGTTCTAATTAAGAATTGCTCATAATGGAGTTGTAACGTTGGTATTATGAGCAGCCTCAACGCTTCCCTCAGTTTTTTGTCTTTTTGATCTCACTTCACATCAAATATAGTTGTTGTTAAATGTACTTACATAGACGTAGCATCCAGGCACCTCCAGCTTAAATAGGGCCAACAACTTCACCTCTGCAGTGAATAATAGTACCAAGTTTATCTGTGTCAATTTGTACATAAATTATCTCTCTAAACTTCTATCTGTGCCACTACTAGTTTATAATGCAGGTGGTATGGAATGAAGCCAGAATTATACTTATGTATCTCTGCATGTATGTAAATGCATGCGCCATCAGGTGGAGACATGTGGATAGCTGTTGCTTTTATACTTGCTAGAACATTCTAATTAAGGGTTGCTCAAACAACAAAGTACAGAAAATGCAGAAGAAGACAGTAAACGGAAATCGGCAAGGAAGAAAGGTGGCGAAACACGTGGAATAATGTTTATATTTTCTGACTTTGTAGGGAAGTCTCTCCTCTAGCTGCTCCATTTTGTCGTTTGAATGCACCTTGCACCTGCTGTGCTACAAGTTCTCCCCTACCTTGAAAAGTATACAGAATAGACTGATGCACATTTTCTCCAAACTGTGCTACACTGTTTCTTTCCTTTCGTTTATATTTTCCCTTCCACAGAGATAGCCACAGCCGATGGGATCACTTTCCTGATTAATTCTGTATTGTTTTATTATTTGAAGGTGGCTCTAAAAAGCGTGTATGTCTAGAGGCTTGGTGATGTTTAATTAAGTGGCTCTGATGCTGATGCTCTGATGTCACATTTGTGATTGGAGGACAGGGGAGAACTGCAAACAAATTAAGCCCTTTTGGTCTGAGCTAACAATGTGGTGCTCATGAATGTGAAAATCTGCACTTGTCTGTCGCAAATGACTCATAACTAAAATATAGTAGATTTACCATTTCCAGAGGCTTCAAGTTATATTGCCCAATTTAACATGCAAATCAGCTGAAATAGTAATTTATATTTCCCCATATTATAGCTTGGTGTTTTTATTACACAGTCTGAAGAATTAGGTTGAAAAAGTAAGTTTAAACTTTCTGCACAATTTAGATGAGGACATAACCAAACAATAAGCAGTGGCTATTTGGCCGAAGACATAATATACTGCCTAACAGTAACTGTACAGTATTCACAGCGTTGTTTAATTCAGTATCATAACCTTTGCTTCTTCTATGTAAAATGTTTTCCAAATATTAATAATGGCTTAGCTGTTACTGTCCGACTGTGATTGATTAGGACGATTCCATTAAACATCTTTTCATACAGAGTCGGTGTTTAACTTTACAATTTTATTCATAATACAGCCACATTAGTCTCTTTTCCAGAACAAGATCCATCACCATTGGTTTTCTATTACCACAGTAATCTAAATGCAAATTTTAACTGTCCCCTTTTTGCACCAGGATGATGCTTCTGGCACAGCATGCATGCTAGGATTGAGATGTGTTTTCGTCCTCCTATTCTACCTCGGTTACATGGAAATTTAATCTCAAATGAAGACTGCTTATCATGTTGACACACTGTAAAAGAAAAGATGTCACTAACTGAACACAAATAAAGCCTTGCAGTGAAATTCTGACACTGTTTGTCTGTGCTGTAGACAGAGCAGGCTGTGTAAAACTAAGCTTGCTAAGGAGAAAATCTTTAAACCAGTCCACAGAGATCACTGAAGAGGGAAATATTGCACTGAAATAAAATCATCATACTATCAGGTAGGAATCTGTGGCTGAGCTATGGATTCATGGTGGTAGAGATGGTACAGTTACAGTTTTGACATCTAGTACTTTTAAATAAAATGTTTAAATGTTTTCCTTGGGGGACAGACTGTATTTCCCATCTGGACTTAGATAGAAGCTATGCAGAGATTTCCCTCACTGAAGGTGTCAGCCTTGTTACTATCATTGTACCAGCAGAGGGAAAAATACACACAGTGCACTGTCTGCACACAGTGTGGTGCCACAGCTTTCCTGGATGCATTGATATGGACTGGCGGCAGTGAAAGGCTTCATCATGCCTTCCTCCCTTCTTACCCCTGCCATCAATTTTTCCTGCAGGAACATAGTTCTGTACGACACCTGGTGAGTTGCTTTCTCCTATCTCCACTCTTCAGAACTGTTGATACATCTGTAGCACAGGAACAGAACATGCCAGTCCCCATGTAACTTTAAACCCACATGTTGTTGGTCTGATAACAATAATCTTCCTCTGCATGCTGCTGCTTTGACATTGCCACTCAGTTGTACTCTGTCTTTGTGGTCAGGAATGCTTGCTGTGGCCTTTCCTTATCAGCTCTGATTCATTAGAATGAAGGCTAAGGAATTACCAGATCCATCTCATTCATTTCTTCAGTATCTAAGGCAAGGCGATGTTAAATCTGAAATGAAACATCTGCATCTCCTGCAACACAGAAATATTGCACAATTCCTACTAAATATTACACTGCTGAATATGGTTATGTTAATTTTCTTTTACAACAAAAAAAGATAATCAAAGTCCTGAGTTTTCCTGGTGCTGTTAGAAGCAACAGATAAGAGACCGAGACTGACAAGAAGGCTCTCTCATTAGAGCGCCACAGCCGTGAGTCCTGAAACCCGGAACTGAGTTAACATTTTTGCACTTCTGGTTCTCTCACCCTGAAGTCAGTGGGTTTTTGGTTAGACATGGGAAGTAAGGTCTGTGGTTAACACAAGGTCAGTGCATTGCCATGTTTTGTTCTATGACAAAACACATTAGTAAATACCCAACTTGTTATTTTTTATGCCTTTGTCTTAAAAAAGTTCTTAAATGGATGCAGAGATTGTCAGGGATATCAAAAGGTCATTACGCCAAACATCCATTATCTATTTCGCTTATTCTTGGATAGGGTCGCAGGGGGGCTGGAGCCAATCCCAGCTGACACTGAGCGAGAGGCAGGGTCCACCTGAGACAGGTCATGAGTCTATCACAGGGCTGACATGACCACAGTGTAACCCACCTGATGTTGTGGTTATTGAAGAAAAAACTCACTCTAGTAAAAGCAATGTCTGCCTGACAAAGAGATCATCAAATGTTATCCAAGGAAGCCTGCATTAAGTGTTAGAGACATGGAGTGATTTGCTGGTATTACGCTAATCAAGGGAGGGAAATGAGGCAGGTAATGAATCATATACTGTAGTTGTTTTACCCATTTAAAAGGGCAGCATTTAATTAACATTTTAATGTGATGCACTGAGGGAAATGGATTATATATTGCATCCTATTGTTACATTATTCAGAATCCTGAGAATGCACTTCAACATGCACATTTTTATCTGTGAGACAGCACTGCTCGCATTATAAAAACTTACACATAATCCAATGCGATCTGATATTTCTAGAAACTTTGGGACAAAAACGGCAAAACCTGAGTTATTAAATACCACAGTTTAAGAAATCTTTGGTTCATCTTTGTAAATGGTGTTTTATTACTATCATTTGTGTGCTATTGAGGCATGAGTTAGGTTTACTAATAGGAGAAGTAATAGTACATAGTAGTAGATACAGTAACATTAATATTGTAATTGCACTGACAGCTTAGATTTGTCATTATTATAATTCACTTAGTAAACAACTAGTGTAAGGTTTGATTCTTATAGGCTCTAGTTACTTTATAAGCTTTAGTTACTTTTCCTTACTCTAGTTTCCTTTAGTCACTTTTCAGTTCTTCATTTTCTTCTAGTTACTTTTCATACCTTTATTTTCCTTGCTTATACATATTAACTGTATTGATGACTGCTGTATTGTGCTGAGTGAAACTTTGGAACTGCATGCTGCAACTTCTGTGGAGACAGATGTCTGTATCTCCAAGTAACCCGACAGCCTATTTTACATTTTAACAAAGACCTGTTGGCCTGTTTTGCACTTTCACCTAGACCCGCTTAGCATATTCCAAGTTCTGCTTTGTCATGGGGTGTCCTGCAGAGACAGGGGGGCCTACAACCTGAGATGACCACCTGGCCCGTTTAGCATACTAGAAACACACACACACACACACACACACCAGGGGCCTATTTCAAGAAGGCGGTTTTGTCAAAACTCAGAGTTTGTTAACCCCGAAATGAGGGAAACTCTGAGTTTTCGGTTTCAGAAACGGAGGTAACTTAAACCCGTGAAAGCGGGGTAAGTTAAACCCGTTTCACAAAGAGAGGTAATCTAAACTCAGAGTCAGTTACTATGGCAACTTACTCTGTGAACCTAACCTGGTTGGGAGCAGGTTTTGTTCAGGAAACCCAGAGTTTCCTCCGGTCTCCGCCCTTTTTTAAAGTGGAAGGTGTTTAAATAGGCCTACCTATTAATCATCAATAATCTTATCCACCCATACATCAGACACATCACCCATCGTGGCCGTGCTCTTACATCCGAGCAGATGCTTTGTGTTGCATTACGATTAGTTGCAAACGGCAGTTTTCTTTATAACATCGGGGATGCAGAGCACATTAGTAAGGCCACTGTGTGTAGAATAGTTTGGAAAGTGTGCCTCACCCTCAAGCGCTTTCTGCGAATTTTTGTTGT
>NW_018127883.1:9884040-9891335 GCF_001952655.1 Monopterus albus | reverse complement strand
CTACACTCCCAGTGTGGTGGACAAAGGATTCAAATACGCCTTCTGGTGCAGTATATTTTTTCATCATCATACTGAGACTGGACTTATTTGGACTTCTGGAGTGTTGATTTGACTTTTATTGTTTCCTTGGACTGAACTACTTTAGTACTGATAAAACTGTATATGCACTGAAGAGACAATGTTATTATGGCGTTACCAGTATTGTAAACTTTGGATTCTTGTATGGTTGATTGATTCGAAAAGGATTTGGATTTGAAAATTATCCAATTGGATTCCACTCCACATTGGATAACAGATTTAGATTGGGTGCACCCTATGATATTGCAGACTCATCTGTGCCATCTGAGATGACTCAGAGATAGCCTTATTAGTGGTATTAACATACTGTGCTGGAGCTGTGAAACGGCCTTGTTAACATTTCGAAATGAATCAAGCCTTCAGCACTTATTATCCAGGTTCTCTGATTTTTATTCTCTCCCCTTTGTGCAGCCATAAAAAGGGAACGTATCCTAAGTAAACCACTATTCAAGATTTACTTGTTCCTCACAAGGAGGAGAGATTACTTAGTTTTTTGATATTGGTCTGTGAAGAGAAAAAAGACAACACGGTTAAGCTTTTGTTATTTTGGTTTATTCATTTTCCATATTTTTCATTATTTTAATTATTTTAATTGTTTTGTATATGTGCACATCTTCAAATACAGTAAGAAAGTGTTCAAACATATGGTTTGTGAAATTCATTTGAACACCATACATTGCTCCAGTAGCCGAACCTATTCCAGCTTGTTGGCTTTAATTAGAGATTAATAATTCCTTGTCTAAACACTTGGCAAGTGTTACAACACACACTCACTACGGGCAATTTAGAGTCGCCAGTCAACCTAAGCTGCATGTCTTTGGACTGTGGGAGGAAGATGGAGCACCTGGAAAGAACCCACGTAGGCATAGGGAGAACATACATACTCCACATAGAAAAGCCCCGGGTCGACCCGGGCTCGAACCCTGAACCTTCTATCTGTGAGGAGACAACACTAATCGCACCGCTGTGCTTCCCATTACATCGAACATCTACTCAATAATCTGCCTTTACAGTGTTATTTTCAAACTTGCCATGGACACTAGCTAGAACATGTCACACTAAGAGGAAAGGATTGTGTAGAAAAGGTAAGTGCGCTAAATCAAATTACATAAAGGAAGCCGTGGTGGTGACACGGAAGTCACAGGCTGCGGTGTACCTTTTTTATAGCCTAACAAGAGTTCTTTAGTTCTGGCGATCATATTTGGGCTTCAAAAAAAAATTCATTAAAGTGATGTTCACTTGAAGATTATTTTGGTGACACAAAATGTAAATGTCATAAACTGTTGTTTGTCACAAAACTTATTGTCCAATAATCCAGAAGCCTATGGAAAAAATCCCACTGGCTTTTTAATCGAGTGAACCAGGGCGATGCTAAGTTCTGGGTTGGCCTACAAAAAAAAAAATCATCCCTAATGCACTCTACTGAGCCAAATTATGCATTTTACAGGCACTGCTGACAAATTCTGCTGTTCATATATGTTGTTGGAAAGAAAATGTGGATTTAATGTGGCATTTAGTTGCAACTCACAACAGCTCAGCAATAACTCAAAGAAGAAGGAACACTGATCTGACAATTGTACTCGAACAAGTTAAAAACCCCTGGAAAACCCATGCATGACTACTACTAGTAGTAACTAAAATACAAGTGAAAATTAAAAATGCAACAATAGCTTGAGGGTTTGGTGATTATAGAGCAGGTAAGCAAAGTGTAAATTGAATTCCCTTGAAAACACAATTACTAACGATGGGAGTCTTTTGCACCACAGTAATCGTATAATACACTTAAAGGCAATTACCTTTAGCACAAGCCTAATGAACTCACGGTTATCCAGAGGCAGATAAAGAACAGGCTGGATGGAGTATTGACTGTGGACATTATTATGATGATAAAAACCCCAAACTGTAAACTGTGTCTTTTGTACATTTCTCCCAGAAAATATGTCAGCATTGAAAATGATATTCTAATAACCCATATTGGTATCCCCGCTTGTATGCCCAATGCTCCCTTTAGTAAAAGAAATGGGTTTATACATTTTAATTATTACTAATAATTATGTTTCAGAGCATATCTGCCATAGTGCAATAAGCATTTAGAATAAATAATGAGAATTTTTTTTGACACAGAGAGCTGTTTAATTATTTAATGCCTCAAATGGATACAGTAGCCCACATCAAACAGAGGACAAGGAGATGACAATTATTCCACTGCTGAACTTCTCTTCCACTTTAAATTAAACTCATTTTATCATTATATTGTATCAAGGATCTGCTTTCTTTTAATATCCATGTGTGTACAACAGCTTGCCCCTGGGAGCACAAACATAATACCTTTATAAAATAATTACATAGTAAATAATGAAATACAGGACTTCATGCAACGTTTTCCAACATTTATGCATTATAGTAACTGCACAAAGCTATGTGCTGGCTAAAAGAACACACAATACACATGCAAAGTCAACTCACAGATGCTATGATTATGTTTGACTCTGCCCATATTTTGATTTAGATTCATGATAATCCAACTCTACAGGTGTTTTTATTGTTGGACTACATCTACTGGAGCAAATAATGACACCAACACAGAGTAACTGCAGGGAATCTATTGTAATCTTGGCAGAGGGAGCAGCACATTAACATTTCACTTTTTGTGTTGATCAGTGTGTATATACGTAGGTTCAGTGTGTCTCTTAAATACTGTGTAACAGAAGACTAAGATATCACTGGGCGTTGCATGGATCAAACCTTTGACGTTTTATTGCGAGACAACCTGGTGTTGTACCAGCAGCATATGGAAAAGAGACGCAACCCCTACCCCATAACCCCATGCAACGGTTTGCTGAAATGGAGTGGTCATAAAAAGATGAGCATTTATTAAAATGGCCAGGCGAGCTTTCTACCATTTCACTCTGACATTCTGTTGCTTCTGCCAATCCATCACTAGGGACTTAATCCAGTAGTAGAGAGAACCGCTTGTACTGTTCAACCTGACAGTAAGTGGTGTGGTTGCTGAGAGCAAAGAAAATTACATTTTATTTCCATGTGACAAATTTACAAGGCTCTAAAGGTTTTCTGATACAAACAGCTTAGTTGAGAGTCGTTTCTAAACCTGTAAACGATAAGTAGACCTCACAAAATTGCTTATTTATAAACAAGTCAATACATTAACTTTCCTTTTAAAAGGCATCATTACCTAAAATTAGATAATTATGAAAAATGTTATTTAAAAACTTTGACTGTGTCAGTGCTCCTGTCACTTTCTGTCAAATAATGTGACTGAGGATTAGAGACATCATCTGGAAATGTTGATAGGTTTTAGATTATGTATGGAGGTTGCACTCTGGATGGTTTAACAAATGTCCCTCGAGTCTCCAAATCAACAGTGCCCCCAGCATAAAGTGTTAGAATGTAAGCACACCAAATTTGTGTCTCAGAGGAATCAAATGAAATCAGCTGGAGACGTGTGTTATGCCAATTTGTTATTCATCGAGTTACCACAGCTCCTTTGTACCAATTTTCACTTCATCTTTTACACCATCTACCATTCAATCAGAGTGCCATCTCTCATTTGGAATCTTAATCAAAGGAAAATGTGCATGAAACAGCAGGATCACAAGAGGTAAAGATATGGACTCCACATTCAGATGAGTCTTTGCAGATGTGTGTAATATGGAAATTAGGAAAGTGTCATTATGGCCTTAAACAACTTCAGCGTAGGGTATAGAGCAGGCTAACACGATGGAATGAGGACATTAGAAATCATAGTTCATCATCAACATCTCTGAGCTTCAGTGGCTGGATTAAAAATGCAATTGGCTTAATTATGCTTGTTATGTCAGGTTGGCCTTTATTAGATGCACTGCACACTTCTCCTGGCAGGAGTACCAGTGAATTGCTCCAGTCATGCTAGTGTTTTAGTGTCAGTATTCAATGATGTTCAGATGCCAGCTGATCATTCCTAATTTTTAGAAGTCTAAGAGGAACAGAGCCTAAATGAAGTCAGATATAGAAGCAGTAGCAGTTTCCAGGGATGTTATTATGGTGTCATTACATTGGCAGACTTAATTTATAGCATTGCAGATATAATGCATCTTAGTTGTACAATGACATATTCATGCATAAAACATTTAACTGTGTGAAAATATCCACAGGCCCATAACCTGTCAAGGCCTATAAATTTTATATTGCATAAAGCCTAAAAAGACTTGGAACTGTTCCTGTGACTAAAGCATTGTTTACTACTAGTTCTCCCATTTATCTTTAACCATCTGAAAACCAGTCATTCTAATTAAGAGTTGTCCAGTTGGATATTGTAACTGATGCGACTGACACTGTAAACTTATTCAGTATTTAATACAAGGTACAGTATATTGTACTTTGTTGCAATCTTGTTTCAACCCGTCAAGTGATGAGAAGTCTGGAACCCAGACGTTAGTTATTGGATGCCAAAGACAACTGAGTGGTTACTGTTGTAATCATTTGTAACAGAGGTGGTATAAGGTTCCTGTGTACTCATTGTTTCAGCAATGAGAAAATCATATCAAGAATGGTAAAAAAGAAAAAGAAAACAGCAACCATGCCATCATCCATCACAGGAAATGCACCTGACTGTGGTGAATATACAGTACATTAGCTTACGAAGTTCAGTGAATATTTACAATATATAGCCATCTATTTAAGAGAATGTTTCCCCTAAAAATAAGTTCCTCTTGCTTTCATGATCAGATTTTTGCATTGTCGGTTGTGTCACAGCTAAAACAGCATAAACCTGAAAGGGCTCTACATTTCAAAGTTGCAAGGAGTTTGATTTGTTGTTTCTGCAGTGCAGTGTAGTGTAGTGTTTTACCATATTTTTAATATGTTTGTTCCTATTAATTAGCTCTACTTTAGTTCCCAGACTATTCTTTTGTTGTCTTACTGTCACATTATCAGAAAGACTGTCTACTGATTTGCCTAACTGAAAGATTCCACTGAGGTTTGTGCACGATTGTTTTTCAGAATAAGAAAAGTTGCCTGGTAGCAACACCCTCACAACACCTGATTGCCGGCACTGGTCTGTTTTCCTGGGTCAACTGGGCAACTGTGACTGTGAAACCCTGGCCTTACTGTTACGCAACAATATTATTAACACTTATGGCAGAAGAAAAAAACCCCACTACAAACAAGTGTAAACACAGATGGATCAAGCTGAAAGAACATCCGATTTATACGCCTCATCCTTTTCTGAGAAATGATGGTGTCAATGTGCATTTTAACGTACCGGTCTGCTGATTTATACTGACCCATTTTCCATCTTCTTACTATCCTTTGCTGATGTGTTACATCTCATCTGTCAACTGACATGCCAACTTATTTTTAAAAAGAAAAAGTGAATGCAAAATATGAACAGGTTGAACAGGAGTATTAGTAATACAGCCTGGCTGATTTCTCCTTTATTAGAGTTATGTCCTTGAAATGAAACCTCTCGACAAAGCACTCTGGACCTAATTTCATTAAATGGTAGATTTTGCCAAGTCAGTGAACCTAAAATGATGCAGTTGAACTCTCTGGTCTCCAGTTTCAGCAGGTACGGAAGGGGTGGGAGTGAATCAACTTTAGACAGGTTATCAAGCTGTGACCTCCAGTTAACCTCAACTCCTCCTCAGCTTGCTCTGATTTAACCTTGCTGTTAATGCCTCCTCATTTCCTCTTGCACGCTGTCCATTTTCTGCTCAGCTCTGCTGCTAAATCAAACTAGAAAGAATGAGAGAATAGCACATTTTTTCATGGTGCTATGGGTTATTAGGCACACAGAGTCACATTAAGCTGAGCCTCATTATAAGGCCAAAAAAAACCTCAAAAAGCATTAGGGTTGGAACTCACTGATGTATAGCTATGATCATCACATTGGCTATGCTAATGGGCGTCACAGTCCCAGCCCTGGTTCTGTGTCTCACTGTCCCCAGGATTTCCCTCCAGCTCTGCCCTTCACACAGATGCTCACTACCTCATGTGCACACACATACAGTACACTACTTGCCTTGGATTAGCTCCGTCACACCAGAAGGCAGGTTTGAACTGGAGGAACTTTTTCATAGTTCATAGAACTACTGGACAAAGTATCCTCTTTTTTGTGTGTCTGCACCACAGGCACTGACAATGACAACAGTGACACTTTTTAGCTCCTACTTCAGGGACCTGCAGGCCACCAAAAGACGCCTCTGCAGAAGGTTAGTGGCTCATTATGTAATTAACATTAGCAACGTATAAAGAAAATACTTACCGGTACTGTAATGTTGCTATGTGTTAACCATTGTGAGCTTGTTGACCAATTGCCAACCATCAGCCAGAGTTTAGCGTTACGTTAACTCAGTGTTCCTACTGTTGGTGCCAATGCAAACAGAAAAAAAGCCCATGAAGGTATGTAGTTGTTGGGGGAGTTCCCCAGTGGGGTGGTGAATAGATCTGTTTGGGCCGAAAGCACCTTATAGTGGCAAACAGTTCTGGGCTCTAGTGTTCTGGTATTTGTCATTATTAATTGAATGATGAGCAACGCCTTGGTCAATCCCTGGTGTTTTAAGCATGGTTATAAATAAATTTTTACTTGGCCTGCTCAGGTTTTGCTGCCTGTAATAAAAGTGTATAAACATGTAATAAACTGTTAAACTTCACCTCCCTGCCTCTGTCTGCACTTGGGTCCTCTGGCTGTTTTAAGCAACATTTGCATCGAGAGAGGACAAGCTATCACAGCATGCTGGCAGGGCTGATAATATGCAGGGACTGACAAAGCATTAAACACCTCCTTTGAGCCTTTCATTGACATTAAGAGTGGTAGAAACTCAGTGATCTGCTCTCATCATGTCAGACTAATGGGCCATTATGCACATTGCACACACTGCAAATTTAGTGTAATGATTATCTAATTAATTAATGCAGATCAAAAGTATTCCGTTTAGGATTTTGCCTCAGGCAGCCCTCAGTGACCAGAGTACAGTATGTGATATAAACGATATGCCTCATGGAATCTCATCTTCCTCCCCTCTAGCAATCACCACAGCGAGCTATTGATGTTTGCAGCAGTGCACTCTGTACTGCACTACGATATTACTCTCAGATAAGTGCGAGCAAAAAAGGCCCACTTTAACCTGCAATATCTTTTGTGCAAATAGGAGAAGAGCCACTTAGAGAGTCAGTGACTTTGAGGCGTGTGCTCTTTCAGATTATCATTTTGAAACAGT
>NW_018127883.1:9871985-9883997 GCF_001952655.1 Monopterus albus | reverse complement strand
GGATGTGATTACTGAAAACAATATGAGGCACAAAGCTGACAGAAAGCGAGAGGACAAGCAAGAGTGATGTACTTTCAATTAAAAGGACGACATTTTTATATCCAGCACACAGGAGTCTTCTCAGTTGTAACTGCATAACCCTGATGATTGTCTGAAACATTTTATAAAGTATAAGTATAAATAAGACACTATAGTTGTCTTTACTTATAGGCTCATAACGTGCCCCTTTGAGAGTTAGTTAGCTGAGAGTGTCTGAGTACAGTTCGACTGCCATGGCTCTCCCCTCCTCACGAGATTCCCTTTACAGGCTGTCAAGCCCCCATCTCAAATCAGAGATAATCTAATGGACCCTCAACTGAGCCTTATTATTAAAGTGGAGTGCTGTGACCTCAAAGACATTCAGAGAGCTACCGTACTTTGGCACCAGTGTTTTTCAGCGCTTAATTAAAGTGGCATGAGCAGTATTCCCAGAGCATTTAATCAAAGCATTCTCAAAGGTATGACAGTCTGTCCATTTCCTTGAATTGGAACTACTTTTTTCTGTAGGTCTTATTCCAGGATCTATCCCTCAGTCCTGAAAGGCAGCTTCAGTAATGTCTTTTGCGTAAAGTGCTGCATACATATGCTGCAATGGAATCGAAGGAAGGTACAGGGGAAATGATAAGATGAATACTGACTATTAAAAGCAAATTTGCAACAAGATGCAATTTGTGATGTTTGGAAAAATTAATTAGCATCGTTTATTGATTAATATTCGAGAAATCTTAGGGCAGCTTTGATGCAGAGGGCCCATCAGCATTTGTAATCAAGCATCACAGGTCAACATTATACACCTCAAGCAGTGCTGGTACAATCAGTCTGCCAGGTTATATTAAAAGGTGGGCTCTTGCAGGCTCTAAAGTGACATAACAGTCTTAATCAAACAGTTATCGCACAAGAAGCCAGAGGGAGAAAGAATAATGAGAACGCAGTATCCTAGATCAGGAATTAGTCTTATCTGTAATGGCTCAGTTTCACTGGGCCAAAGGTGCATTACAGTACAGTACAAAACTGAGGTGAAGGAGATTTGACAATGGTGCATTAGTTTTACTGACTCACAGAAGTGGATACAAAATGTCCCATGAACAAATTGGAAAGCAAGGAGCACAGGAGATTATGTTTTGCCTGCTCATGAACATAACTGCTTCCATTGTCTGATGGTAAATATTTTTCTCTCTCAAATTTAGCAGTCAGTATTTTTGACTAAACACAGAGTTTTGTTGGCACCGTCTGTGCCGAGCTCTATTTGCCAATAGCAGTTTGTGTGTATGCGCTTTGCATTAGGAGGAAGAGACAACCGCTCTATACATATTGCTGGCAATTTGGCATTCTGTATTCAACTGTCAAAAAATATTGACTGCAGAGTTTGGATGGCAAAATATGTCTTTATTATACATAGAAATGAAGACACCTTTTGACAGAGATTTTGAATAATTTGATTACACAACATTCCAGATAGTATGCAGTATCTTTGGTCTGTGCAGCAACAATACTGGCCCTAAGAGTCCCACAGGGAGGGAGGAACCTTCAACTTGTTTGCTTTCCCTTTTTACTTCATTCTTTGTCAGCTGTATTAAAATATTGAACAGATGGAGACCGATGCCGACAATGGCTTTAAAAGGCTTGTGAGTAACTTCACATTTTTGACAGCATTTTTCTCTCTTCTAGATTACTCCGTTCTGGGTAGTAAGTAAATTTTGCAACACTACTGCCATGCATTTAAACAGGAACAGCTGAAGTCAACATAAAAACAATTTCTTCAAAGCTATTCTTTACTGTAGGCTGTCAAATATGAACAGGTAATTTGATACTGTGATGAAACGGGGAAGAAAAGATACTCTTTTCACATTTTTGAATCAAGTAATACTGGTTTCATTAGGCTGAGCTCAACCCCCGTCTCCACATATATATACTAGATAAATCATTTTTAATGGCAATAATGTTTTGACTCTAGGATTTTAATCATATTCACTTGGTTTCCTGTGGAATAGGTCATAAATAAAATGCTCCAGCTTGTAAAGATTAATATGTTAGTATGCCATAAATTACTCGAAACTGCATCAATAAAATACTGGAAAATAAATCCAGTACAACAGACTATCTTGTCTCAGATAACAGGCCTGCTGTACAAGTGAAAAAATAAGGGTTGATAAGCAGCTACTGTGACACATTATCTGTTTGAGACAACACTGTTCTGCTTTTTTTATTTTTTATAGAAGTTTTGAGCCTCAAATCACGATCTCTCTAAAGAATTACAATTATGTAATTAACACTCCTGTAAGACAAGACATCATCTGTGTGTTTCACATGTCCCAGTTATGTGACTTTATTGTCTTTTACAAAACTATCGTGTATGATTTGCATATCTAAATGAACAGGTCTCATGCATCACCACGTGGAGCCATAATCATCACTCACTCAAACACATCTGCACTGTGTTGTAAAATATTTGAGTGAAAAGGTAAATGGTCTTCACGAGTAAAGGAAACCAAGTAAATCATTGTGGCAAAGAAGAATCTGAGCTGGAAGGCAAAGCTTTCAACGTACCAGTCGATCTACATTCCAACCCACACCTGTAGTCAAGGGTAGTGGCCAAAAGAATCAGACTGTGAATACAAATGGCTGGAGTGAGTTTCCTCCATAGGAAGGCTGGACTCAGCCTTTGAGACTGGATGTGGAGTTAGGACACCCAGAGGGAGCTTGGGGTAGAGCTGTTGCGCCGTCACATTGAGGTGGCTTGGGCATCTGATCAGGACGCCTCCTGGGTGCCTTCCAGTGGAGGTTTTCCAGGCACATCCAACTGGTAGGAGGCCATGGGGTAGACCCAGAACACACCAAAGAGATTATAATATCTCATGTAGCCTGGAAACACCTCTGAAAATATCAATGCACCACAGAGGTCTTAATAGTTTTCTGAACATGCACATTGAATGCATTATGGATACATTAGAAGACATCTGCATAACAAAACATGAAGGATTAAGTTGTAGTTAGAGGAGAAATTCATCTATTAGCTAAACAAAATTAAGGGATTGTGCACATCACTTGACTTTAGAGCAAAATAAAGATAATTTTTCCTACAGCATATGAGCCAGGCAATGATGTCAGTAATTGGCACGGCCAGGTCCCTGACCTTAAATTTTGTTTCAGTTCCTTAAAGGTTCCCCATGGAGTTTTGACCACTAGTAGTGCTGTGGGTCCTCATTTGGTCTGGCCTTGTTTGTCTGCACATTCCTGCCAATGGTGACAAAACATTTGACTGACAAACAGAAGGCAGTGATGTGCCAAGAAACCCAGTGAGGTGCCAACAGAGGCAGGGAAAACAAAGGGGGTGCTCTTCATTTGTCACTAAACAGAAGCCAGATCAAAGAGGTAATACTGGATTCCTCAGTCTGGTCCTACAATTAGCTGTTGTTTAAAGGCTGAGACGCACCGTGCCGATGTAAAAGAACTAGCTGCAACGTAGACCGAGTGTTGAGTCACCTCTGTCGCCTTTGTCTGGGCCATTCAGGTCAAAAAGTGGCACATACTGTACCACACAGACTACAGCCAATGGCCAACTAGCACATACAGTATGTGACAGAAATAACTCTCTCTACCAGCAGGTATGAATTTAAAGCACAGTAAAACATGAAAAAGGCAAAGGGGTGAGAATAATTTCTGAAGCAACTACACATATTGTAAATTCTGCAAAATTGATAAATTGGCTAAAGCTATTGAGAAAACCTGTAATAATAATCTTCAGCACTCTCTTTTAGTTTTCTGTGAAACACACTACCCCTTCATAGCAAGACTGCCTCTTTGTAATGTGTAGTATGTTGGCAATACTTTGAATGGTCAGGTATTAGTATTCAGCTCACTCAAACCAAATATTTAACTAGAAAAATAAGCAAAGCCAGGGGTGTCTTCTCGGGATAGCAATCCAAGATGGATGAAAACACAAACTATGTATAAAATTTCTCTTTCCATTTCACTGCGCTTATTATTATCATCATCTGTAGATTACTTTTCACACTGGCAAATCAAATGAGTGAGTTTTTATTTGGCAGGAATAAACTGTCCTAACCGTGTTACCCTTTATATCAGATGTTCCATTCTGGACTTTTGAAGAACACCTCCTTGATGTCACACTTCCAGTCATGTTTAAAAAGATGTGAAGCCCTAACCTAAGCTTACCTAGCCTTAACACAGCTGATACATTTTTTAAGGCCACAGAAGATACCCATGAAGCTCTTTTTTCCATCAGTGTTATATACGATTTGTTTGATTTATTGATGCTGATTAGACAAAGTTTTACATCTTACTGTGAAACTTGACTTTATCCATTACACAGGCACTTAGCTCTTGTTGTCTCCTTAATCTTAGTCACTAAACTTTCTGCAGCCTCTATTTACTAGTAAACATAATACATTAACCCACCTCTAGAATCTTCACCGCCTTCCCCTGGCCCTTACTTCTCCGTACACCACATCCTATTCATCATGGGCACTGCACACAAGAGGGAAGTACGATCATGCTGACCTTGAGGAAGTCGTGCTCATAAGAAGACTCAACCAGGCCAAGATCTGGGGTCTGTCAAGATGATTTCTTATTCTATTTAATAGAAGAAGTGCAATGCTTTATCACTACCCAGGTTCATGGTTTATATATGGCATAAGGCACAACTGTGTTTGAATGGTAAGCTGTTAAGTCAAAAATCCTGTTCAAACAAAAAAAAAAAAAAAAACCAATGTCCTTAAAAGTCACAGTGATTTAAGTGGTGGTGGGTACATTTATGTTAAATTAATATCTGAAAAATAAACCACAAAACAGATGACAACGTCCCCCTATCTCCTCAATGACATTTTCCACTGAGTCATTTGTTGGAAGATAAGCATGAATGAACACAGAGGGAAGTGTTTCTTTGTCCTTATGCTATCATCTCGGTAAGACCACAATTCAACAAAAGCTCTAACAAAAGTTTTTGCTCATGCTTGGACTAAAAACTGCATTGCAGGGTAATGTTAACAACATGAGTTGTATTGCTTTACAATTTTTCATTTAATGCCCAGGCCTGCAAGGGTCCTTGTCGGTGCCCAAAATATTTGAGATATCAGTTTACACATGCTCCCATAGAAAGCCATTCAAAAATCAGATTCAGAAAAAAAAAATTATAAAAAAGGTAACCATAATAAATATCAGCAAATGTGATAGTAACCATCTCTTAGTCATTCCAGCAATCACACTAATAAAGAGAAAAAATAGCTGGAGAGAATTCTCATTGTGTCCCAGCACTCACTCAGAGAAGTTCCATGGTATGTTTAACAGGCTTTACTGCAGCTGTGATCATAGGGTGGAACCATATCAGCAGTAGGTGACATGACTGGCAGTCTAACCCTAGTACAAACTTGGAGCATGATATAAAAATAAAAAAAATAAAAAAACAAGGAGGCTGATATTTCATGGCTAAATGCAACCGAGTTTTGTGAATAGCTCCCGTCCTCCCATATCAAACAGCTGCCTGCTGCTGTGCTAGCTCAGCCCCTGTTCTGCTCCAGTAAGTTATGATGTAATTTTCCTCTCTGCCATGATAACGATGAGGAGATACCAGAAGAAGCAACTTCCAATGGCAAATATTTCAAACTAAACATCAGCATCTTCACAAGCCATTCTTTGCACACAAACTTGAATTTTCACCTCAAGTTAAAGCAGTTTCCTAACACTCATATCCTTACTGTCAATTTGCAGCCAAAACTGAAGTGTTTGCCTTTATTTTAAAGGTGTATTAGAGGGTACATATTGTAGAGGGTACAAATAGGTTACCCTCTACAATATGTATCACTGCATCCGAGGCTGAGACGATACATTTTATCTACACATTTCATACATGCCAGCTATGCCATTGGTCAATCAGGGAATAAATCACTAACAATTTAGATAATCTCTTAATTGTTGGGTAAATTCATCAAACAAAAAAGTCAATCATTTACTGGCTGGAAGTTAAATGTGAAAATATGTTGAGTCACACTAAGTATCATTCTGGACTGAAGAGCTTGTTCTGCACAAATGTGAAGATGTCAACTTGGTGTCATCTTTGATCATCAACCATCATTTTAGAGATTTAATCATTTATATGCATTTATTTAAATTGTAGCCAGAATGCCAGCCTCCATTAATACCACTGTATCTCAGCAGTCATCAGTGCAAACTGGCAACTAATGGCCTGGACCAATACCACACAGTATTTCAAGTGTCTTTTCAAAGATCACAATCAAGTGAAAATAAACATATGAAATTTACTGATCCTTCAAAGCAATTATCTCTCATATACTAATGGTCTCAGAGTCCACTTCAAGATTTAATCCATTTATTAGAATGCAGTATTCCATACAAAAAAAATCCCTCACACACACACACACACACACACACAAAATGCTTTGAACGGCCCCTATAATGAAAGGCCTCCTGGCACCCTCTCTAGAAATCATTACGATCTCCCTCTACCTCTAGGGTCAGTAAACTAATAGTCATTCACCTGTGTGACAGGAAATCTTTCCCACACTGCCACTGGGTGCTGGCGAGGTTGTGTTTAAGGTTATCGAGTCGAGTCCAGCCAGAGATGACTGTTTATTGTTAGGATGAATCCTGATGATTAAATACATGTCATGTTGAAATAATTCCTTCACAAATGCAAAGGATGGGTATTCGAGTACATATATAACCTGCTAATTGCCTGCCGTTTTGAAACTGGCAAGCAATGAAAACCTGCTATTCAGTGCTTGCCAAACATGGAGACATGTCAAAGAACTACTTTATAAATAGTGATGTAAATACATTGGCAATGAAACACCCTCCATAATGCATTTGTATTTGTGCCTTACATGGCCTCCAGGGATTTTTGGGACCACAATTGTTCCTGCACACTGTTGGCTCAGAATCTGTGGCGGATTTCTCCAAAGGATGGCACAAAAGGCCCTGGGGACTCTTTAGGCTATTTTAAGATTTTGCTCTGCAGGACCCAAACATGTATGAAGTAAAGCTCATAAATAAAATATGCTAACAAAAGGAGAGAAAATCTACGACGCTCGCTTTGGAGTTTCCTGAAAATATCTTCAAAGGAAATGGCTGAATTGAAATCCATTTAAGTGTATTTAAAAAAGATAATCACATGAGTTGACCATTAAAAAGAAACTTGTCACTCTGCTTGATCTTTTCATCTGAAGCAATCTGAGACAAGTCACAGTAGCGCTCAGACATTAGTCATAATCAGTGTTCAAAGTCTTTACAAATGATCAAGTCTCAGGAGACCTGCCACACCATTTATCTCACACAGTAAAGCACACTGAGCTCAGTGTTTTATATGTTCACAGGGCAAAACAGTTTTCTTGGAGGTAAAATAGTAATTGCATCCTTCCTATGTTCTATTTTCACCACTACTTCAAACAACTTGCATATTCCACAGGGGAGGTTATATTCATTTGTTTTCCAGAAATAAAGTCTCAATATCAGGAAGCAGAAACTGTGAGGTTTTACCACTGCAGGGTATTTCTCCCACAGAGAGGGGAAAAAAGAAATCCAAATAGCATAGCAAGAACAGAGACAAATCTGTATAAATAACTGCTAATTGGAGTGAAGAGGAGCTGTCCATCACTTAGAGAAGCGTGCACAAGTCCTGGAGACTGGGCGTCATCCATTACTGCAAGAATTTAATTTGTAATGTTTAGGCCTTGCTGATGATTGTCTGAGAGTCGGGGAGAACCTGTCTTAGAGGTCTGCAGGGGTCTTGTCTGAGTGGAGCTCACTGTGGGAGAAATTGCTGCCTGACACACAGCACGCTCATACGACTACAATAGTTTCATCTGAGATTGGCTTTGAGAACGCAGACAGAACAATCATATCCACTGATTAGCATTGAGGTGCTCTTAACTATGCAAGCGAGAGTCTGACAGTCAGCTTATTACGTACTGTGTAACGGTGCTACAGAAATGCACACATGCTTTCACTTTCACGCAGACAGATTCACACTTGCATACTTGGACAAGGCTCTTTTTAAGTGTAATGGTGTCAAAGTAAGCCAGCTGAGTGGGGACGGATATTGAAAAGCTCAGCGTGGAGAGTCGGGAGACTATCTCAATTATTGATTCTATTTAAGCCCAAAGCTCTTGATGGACACCTTCTAAATGTGGTTATAGGTGGCATATCTGGGTGACTGATCACTGTAGCTCTGCTTCTGGTAAAGGCTGCAGACCATCCATAGATAAAAGCTCACTCTAATCGAATGCTGCAGCAGATGCAAAGACATGATGACAGACAAGCGGATATGTGCTTTAATTTACTGCAAAGCACTCATTATAATTACGTGGACAGAGTGAGAGTAGAGAATGGAATAATAGGAAAGTAGTCTTGCTGTGGCAGGGGTACACCAACCAGCCAAAACATTAGGATCACCTCCCTATTGCTGTGTACACAGGAGTCAACGCGGCAGCTGGTTGGCGCTTGTGTCATTCTGCAGCTCCCTGTGCATCTTCTGTCAATCCATGTGCTTCCAGTTAAGAGAAAAGTATAAATGTGTGGACCATTCAGTGAAAGACTTGTGTAAAAAAAGTGCAAACTGTGCTCATGACGACATGTTAGAATCAACAGAAATTCATCAGTGATACCAACACTATAGCCTCTGAATGTTGCTCTTCATGGAGACCACTGCACAGTATTCCTCATTTTCATCCTAAGATTCCTCATTTTAACAAAGATTCAAACAAAATGGAATCTTTTAAAAAGAATGAATGAAATGTAAAAGTTTAATCTACAGTAGGTCAACCTCATATTCAGTAAGCCTTGGGCATCCATGACCCTGCTGCCAGTTCACTGTGTGTCCTTCCTTAGATCACGGTTGGTCAAAGTCATTCAGATCCTTAACACTGCCCGGTGTTCCTGTTTCCAATGCATCAACTTGGAGGCCTGAATGTTGACTTGCTGACTAATATACCCCTCACATTGACAGGTGCCATTGTAATGAAATAATCAGTGTCATTCACTTCACCTGTCAGTGATCACAATGTTATGGCCGATTGGTGGATATCTATCAGGTCAGGAAGGCATAACAGTACGTTTTACTTTGGTCATTTCAGGTTTTCTCTAGATCAGTATAAGCTTTTAAAACATTAAAATTAAAATACTCCAAAAACAAACCAATAAGATCTCATTCTCCTTGGTCTCACACGATGAATCATACACCATCACTTCATACAAAGGAATTTATGAGCTTCAGCCAACAAAGTCTAGCATTATTTGTCGACCCAAAAATGATCATATTCTTTTTGGCACAAGGTGTCTGAGTCATATTAATCATTAATCCTAAAAAGTAATCACACTTGAATGCAGAGTTTTATCAATTAAACGTGCACATACACAAATAATTTCATTGGCCCAGAAGAACTGAAACTTGATTAAATCTGTGCAAACAGAGCACAGTGTGAAACAAGGCAATCTGATGGAAAGCTATTGGATATAATGCAGTACAATGTGATGCTGCTTCCTGTCCTTGCAGAGAAGTTTCACCTTTCAGACACTGAAAGCGTTTGCAACATTTCTGTATAACAGTAGACAAATGACAGCAACCTAGTATTAGTCCAATAAAAAGTTTAAATCTCATTTCTTTCACCTCACTCTGTCACTAGACGGATGATATTTTTGTCATGACTTTCATCTGAACCAGGTAATATCACTGTCATCACTTAATATTCCACATATTTACTGAATTTCTCTTTATTTCTTAGCTATAATACCTGAGTGGCTGGTGAAAGCATGGCTCAAATGTGCATTTTGTGCACAGTAGCCTCTGTGTACTCAAGGGGTCCAGCTCCTCTTTTCCTCTGGAAGTCGACTCCTTGGAGGGTAATTTGATTATTCCAAAGCAGGTGTTTGCAGCTGAATGCTGATAAGAAGACTCAGTGCCCCTAAATTAAGTTATATGTGTTTAAAATAGTGAAAGGATATAGCTTTTTTTTTATCTTAACTCTAAGGAAAAGGAAAGATAGGATTGACTTTGAAACAGGATGCTATAATTCACATGGCTTCTCTTCAGCCTTGTTACACACCTACTGAAATGGGAAGTGAGTAATCTCCAGTATTCCTGGTGTAACAATAGTGGTGCACATTGGCTCAAAAAGCCATGAAGTGCCAATAATCACGGCATTATGTCTGTCTCTGTCCATGTGGCTGCAATATGCTCAGACTCTACAGGCATTTGCTGCAGCACAGTACATGAGAGACCTGTGCTTTGGAAGACTTGAGAAGATTTTAATTAGATTTCATAGCAACTCACAATGAAACTGCTGATGTTAACAATCAAATGTACAGTATGAATTCATAGCAGATGCAGCTCAGTATCACTCAAGGGCACATTTCTAAATTTTGTGTTCTTATATTTCCTTTCTGGCTCATCCAAATAAGCACCTGCTACTGCAGATTGGGGCAAGGTTGGATCCGTTATCCCATGTTTCTCAGTAAATCAGAGTCTGTCAAGCCTCTAATGTCCTCTCAGACTGTTCTCATCCCTTTCCACACAAGAACAGTCTGACTCACAAATAATATTGCTGGCATACACTGTGTGCAAACAAAAGGAATAATCTCAAGCCTGTAATTGAGCCATCAGACCTTGTGCACTCTTACTCTATGCAGTGTGTAAGCAGATACTACACTAACTTACATTTAAACTGAGTGAATATGGTTGTCCTTGAAGCTGTCACTTCCACTTAGCCTAATAATTATTATATTAACATTTCCATAATAATTGCACAAAAAGATTCAATTGAGCATGGTTTAAAATATAAGTTTGCTGGCTTACTTTGCACACCTTAGATGAACTTGCCAAAACCACTTGACATGCCATGGTGTGATGATCCCTCTCCAACGCAGCAGAGTAGAAAACAGTCTTTCATATGCAAAATAACTGATCTACAAACGGGGTCACCACATTCACAGTTAAGCGTTTCCTAACATTTGACCCAGTCAGCTTAAATGACACTTACTGAATTCTCATTTCATGTCACAAACCACTACAAAAAGCACAACAGCCACGCTATAAGTGCTCATTTGACTTTGTCTAGATGTTCTTGTTGTTTTGTTTCGTTTTTTACAACTCATTTGGCTGAAACACAGTCAAGGACACGGCTGATCGACATGTCCTTACACTTAAGCAGCTGTATATAATTAACTTAACTGTGTTTGCTGGGGTAATGGTCGCTTGCCAGTAACAATCAAATAAAGCTCTTTTTGTTCTGTGACGACCTGCCAACAAGCTGAAAAATCAGCTGCACAAACCAAGAGACAGAGTTGCTTGAAATCTGTTTAATTTCTATAAAAGAGAAAAGTAGGATACATGAGAAATGACTACACACGGAGCAAGAATTGCTTTAAAAGAATACACTTACCTTGGAACACTTTGCAGCAGAGACGCAGCCAGTTTAATCCAAATATTCACTGTCCTCCGTCGTTTACGCAAGATCAGACTCTGCTGATTTACTCCTTTTAATTCCCTCTCTTACCCTGCTTTCCTCATTGGTGCCGTTCCTTCAGTTTCCTGCTCCCTGTGTACACTTTGAGTCCATGCTGGAACGGAATGGATGCTTGTGTTTGTATATGCTACCGGCGGCGCAGAGACAACAGCCTCACAATAGCTGCAGAAGCTTGTACCAAAGTGAAGTGTGTGTCGGTGCGCTCACAGAATGACGACGGAGAGAGATCGAGTAAGTGGTGAAGTGAGAAAGAGAAGCCTGTGCGCCAGAGTGAGCGAGGAAGTGTGCGTGTGCGCGTGTTTGTGTGAAGGGGGGAAAGCGGAATTCGAGAGTGTTGGTGAGCGACAGTCGTGATTGCATTGGTGTAGCGCCACCCCGAACCCCCCACCCCCTGGAGTACTGGGGATCTTCATCATCAAGCAGATTAGAGCCAACTACCAATACCCCCCCCCCCCCCCCCCCCCCCCCCACCCACACC
>NW_018127883.1:9854595-9871847 GCF_001952655.1 Monopterus albus | reverse complement strand
ACACACACACACACACAAGCACAGTTTCAGTGGTGCGTGCTGTGGTCAGTGGGGTTATTCTAATGGGAGGCACATGCGTCTTTTGTCCAGGGCTCATGTTCGTGGAGCCTTTAGGTTTAATCTGAAATTAGATATCATCTCCCCCTTTGCAGCCATATTTGAGTTGATTAATCTGTTCTTGGAAAGGATGAAGAAAAAAAAATTATTGTAAGGTGAAAGTGATCGTAATCTGGACATTAGCCAGTTTAAACTGCTACCAACTAGCAATGGATCCTGGTCCCTCTAGTCAAGTTGCAAGACAATTGATTTTCCAAACACCCAAATGAGACAAAGTGCAGCATAAAATATTGTTTTCCACATAAAGTATGTTTTGTCTCCACAGGCTCCCATGCAATAGGCATCTGACAATTACCGTTTGATGCTAATGCAGTCCAAAGTGAAATGTTTTGATCTGTCACTGCTTATGGAAAGTGATTCTTCAGCTAAGAAGGGAGATACCAGTGGTACCCACCTTGAAAATACTTTTGCTTTGAGGTAGCAATTTAATTTCTTTTCTTTTCTTTTCTTTTCTGTTATTTACACATATTTTAGTGGCAAAGACCCATTTCAGCTTGACTTAAGAGATCAGCCAAGCTCAGCCAAAGGTTAACATCAGGCAATGAATGGTAAATGCAGGATTTTAGGGTGCAGGAATTTAAATGCGTGCATGTGTAGGCGTATATTGTTGGAGTTGTGAAATGCATCTCTACATGTGTGCTGGCTATAAAATATGTGTTAAAGTACATGGATGGCTGGGGGGGTGAATTGGAGTGGGGTGGTGGGGGAGGCTGCTAGAGTCCAGTTGGAAGAGGAGGCATCAGCTGGTTTCTGCTAATACCCATAACGTCTCAAGAAGAAGGGGTTAATAAAGAAACTTGACACCTCCCCCACTATTCCCAACAGATATCACCACAAAGAAAGAATTACATCATCTCAACATCAAAACTTGGTGTTTCTCTAAAGTCTGGCAGTGACCTAAATTCTTTTATTTTCATGGTTTGCATGATTTAATGCACTGCTACCCACTTTACTTGGTTATGCAGAACCTAGATGCCATGTTGAGGAGCAACCCCCAGCTTTAACCTTTAAAATTAGACCTTGATATTGGGGGAGGGGAATCGATGGTGGCATATATCACTCTGTGGAAAAGGTTACTGAGGCATTAGCATTTATTCCTCTCTATATTTCACTTTGTCTGTCTTGAAGATGGACAGGGGCTCACAGCGAAACAAAATGCCATTATTCTTTCTTCTGTTTTCTTAAAATTACACCTTTCGTTAAGAAAGTGAAAAGCTATGTTTTAAATTCAACAATCAAGATTATTGAGTTTTTTTGGAATTAGCTGTCAAAATGAATTACACAGTTTTCCTCTTTTATATTATTTAAATTTTAAGACAGCTACCAGTTGTCACCAAAATGCAGAATAATAGTGGTGTGCTTGACAGTGAAAACACAGCAACAAATTGGAAATCATGATGTGATTTTATGCTGAAGATTCCCCTATTTCTTTCAATTTGCCAGTCAATCCTTTCCCCATTTCTCTTCTAAAATTACAGAAGAAAATGAAAATATGCACAAATTTCAAAAATGTAATGAATACAAAAATCTGTCTTCACTCCTCAGGGGAAACAACATAAATAGATAATTTAAAAAGGGGACTCAGAATCACATAAAAATGAAATGCTTTAAAAATAGTCGCTTAAGCTGAGAGCTGTATTTGAATACAGTTCTGCAGAGTTTTATACACTCAGCAGTCCTGGCTGACAACCCTGCTCCCAGATCAACCCTGTCCAGATGGCATGGCATGGCCCTAGAGGACTCCATTTTTAATCCTCTTGGCACAGGCTCCCCTAACCAAGAGGTGGAACGGATGCTTGGAGTCAGGCGTCAAATCAGGGCATTTCAGACTGGCCCGCTGCTAGATGGGACGCAAAAGTGTCCAACGCAAATATGCATTAAGAATATGCAGACCACACATGTACACTGCACAATTAATGGTAAGTTCAGGCTTTCTTGAAAATACTTATTCATGCAAATGCAGTTCATAGTAATTAACAATTAAATATTTGAGCAAAGAAGTAGGAGAAAGACTCATAAGAATGAATCCGTTTCCACTAATCTTGTTAGTTTTAGTGACAACTGAGATTTGGGTGAAAATTTTCCAGAAGGGGGCGAAACAATGTAGTGGTCAGAAACATAAGTAACAAGACAGAAGCATGTTTACACTGTGACACTAATGCACTGTAATAATGTATCTGTTAACTTTAATTGGCCACCAGAGGAGTGCAATGACTCTTTTTTTAAATGTATAGTAACTACTGGAGTTCAAATTGCTGTAACTTCATGATACATAAAAACACAACGGAAATGGGAGGAAATGTGTGCATCCTAAGTATCTGTTAATCAGCAGTGCGGTTTATCAGAGAGGGTGATGGGTAATGTAGTAATAGAGGGTAATGTAGAGATGTTTCATTAAACTTAAAAAGAACCAAATTTCAGGCCTGACAATTACAGAGATTATGTAAAAATGTACATTTTTTTCTATTATTTATTTGCTCATTTTCATTTCGGTTCACTATTTTCCTGGGAGATGACCGAGATGAAGGGGAGTGGGATGTGCTGCAGGACAACAAGGACCCAGGTGTAGTTTTTTTTTTTTTTTTTAGCTGCTAATGGAATCATCAGTCTGCCTCTCTCCAGATCACACAGCTCAAGACAAGACCAGCCTGTCCTGAGAGAGGTCTGGAGTCCCAGTCCACCTCCTCCTCTCCTACTGCAATTATCAGCAGAAGAGACAGAGACATTATCCTGTAACAAATCCACAGCTCATGACATCTGAATGTGGTCTTATGTAGCTAAAGCATATCTTGTTTTTGAAAAGGTTTTTAGAAAAACCATTGTAATATAGTTGTATTTATTTAATGTATTTATTTTAGGGAACCAGCTGCAAAATAGAAACAATATTTAGACTTTCACAAGTGCACTTTACCTTGTGAATATAGTTGTTTTCAGTACTGAGGACTGATCCACATCGGAAGTTTTTTCATAGGAGAAGAATATCTGATTAAGCCTGTTCATATAAACAGGTTATTCCCAATCAAGACCTCAAGGCACAACAAGGAGTTTTTAAGGAAAATTCTAACAGTGAATATGAACCAAAGCTGCATTGATCTTAATGACGCTGTGATTAAAACAGTCATGTTCCAGTTACTTCAATGTAGTGATCCAAACATTCAGTCTGACGATGCCTCTGCAATACAGGTTGCCCTTAACAACAATCAGTGCAGGCACTAGGAGTGAGACATCTAATCATGTTCTCAAAGCTCTAATGCCGACCTAATGAAAGAGATTAAAAATGTGTATTTGAGAGGCTGGTGCATGTTTCCATGATGATGTCTTTTTTTTTTCTCCTTGAGCACAGTAATAATGCTAGAAAAACGATCTTGTCCGAGATTTAAGATCCTGAACTAGGAATTCACTTCATGGTTAAAAAAAATATAGGCTGTACTGGAGAAAACCCACATGCAGTTTGTCAGAGAGTCACAGCAGGCTCTGTCTGCAAAACGAGGATGTCACAGAATTTGCCCAACAAATAAAACAAGGTAATATTTTTTGCAGGTATGAGTAAAAACTGTGTCAAAGTTTGGATGATTTGACAATTTGATCAGTAATATTTGCCAGTAATCAGTTCTGGCAGACACAGGCCCACTCCTGTCAGTGCCACGGGCTGCTGCAAAATGAGCCCATATTACTTGTCTGCTGCAAAGGCTGAAGGATGAGTTGTCAGGCAAGTATTTGGAAAAGGTATGGAGTGGGTGTGAGAAGCAAGAAAGGCATTAAATACTGTGGAGAGATGCAGCGGCCAGTATATGGGCTCCAGCCTGCAGAGGTGGAGGTATATTGAAAGAGTGAATGAAGATGGGTTGAACAGCCAAGAGGGCTGTGGTGCAGAAACGGCCTCAACTCATATTACCTTTTCATATTGTCCACAAGAGTGAAACCCAAAGTCGTATGCTTAAGCCTAGTGAGAGAGTTTTAGCATGTCAGACAGGCTGCATAATTTTACCTCCAGCTTTCTATTGTGAAAAGAATGTTGTGCTGTTTCTCCATTTGAAAAGAGGTAATACAAATCCTGGGTTGTGATTCTATATTTTGTGCTACTGGTGTGTAGATGACAGTTGCTCAACTGTGGTCTGTTTTTCTGGCCACTGTAATGTGATGGGATAAGTACTGAGGTCTGTCCCATTAATGATAGCAAGCCAACTCGGATGTTATGATGAAAACGAGAGACATGTAATCTCTAAGGGAGGACCGATGCCAGGGAAGCAGCTTTCCTGTTGGTCCACAGCACGGATTTAGATCCCTTCATCCCAGCTCTCTCCCACTGCCTGCACACAGTTATTATTCTCTGAATTCCCACGGTGTGGCCAATCAACAGATGTATTAAAGCCAAATTCATCTTCCCTCCCAACAAGCCTCCCCTTCAACCAGTGATATTCTATCATGTAACAGAACATGGCAAATCCGTGATGACTGCCAAGTTATTGTGTGCAAATTATTTTGTGTATGACTGACATTGACATTGAGTGAATGCTGTGTCCTTCAGATAAAAGTGTACATTTAATACGAGAGCTGTTTTAATGGTAAATGTCACAATAACATATTCCACCTTGGAGTGATTGATCATCATGGCCGTAGCTGACAGTGGTAAGAATTTTTAGCACAGTTTAAAGCCAGTTTGAGATCATAGACATGTCAGGCGCGCGACTGTCTAGGAGAAAGGCAGGGCACCTTTGAAAGAAAAAAATGGCACAACTGTGCATTTTTTGTGATTAATACGGGACGTGGCTATGTGCACAGAACACAGTTGTAGGAACTAGCATTGCGCTGCAGTCACATGTGTGAGTTCCTGTCTGACTTGGAGCTCCTTTAAAAAATTTCAAAATACAGTGGACAAATTGTTTCAGGAAAAAAACAGTCAAAAGCACATCTACTGTATGACAATGCTGTGGTAGATCGGGCAATGTGGCGACCTTTCATATGGTACATTACATTGGAAACATGCTTTTTGATCTGCGCTTAAAACGTAAGTAAATATTTCAAGTGGAGGACACTGGGCCTCATTCTCTATACATTCATAGAAATGTTCTTACCCTTAGCAAAAAATAAGTGCCCATGCAAAATTACTGTGTCCGCCAGCCAATTTTGTTCTTACCAAGCATATGTTAATAAATTAAAATCATTCTAAAGTGACAGACACGTGGCCGCAATTCACAATCAGCAAAATGCCACGCCACTGCTTCAAGCGATGAAGTTGCAAGAGAGAAGCAGGACAGGACTAGAAACTGAGGAGGTATCGAGCGAGAGTCCGATGACTTAGAGGCCGTTCCAGAGAATTACATAGCTGCAGCTAAACCTGTCGGGAGCAGTTGATAAGCCATTTGTCACTCTCTTCAAAAACATTATGTTGACTTCTGCAGATAAACTCTCTCCTGAAGGCAATATCTTGCAGCAAGGCGCAATATGTTACCATTTGACTGGAGGCAAATAAGATCATTTATAAATCCTGCAGCCGTTTAACAGGCTGCAAATGAACCAGTTGGCTGCCAGCTAACATTGGCTACATACGTGCAATTTCATGACATTAGAAATTGGGTGGGAGCAGCCGATCATTATGGGCCAAGTCAATAAAAACAATGAAAACAACACAGGTAGATTTCAGTAAAGACATTCTCATATATGCTCTCATATACTTGTAAGCTAGGACTAGTTTAAGCATGACAAATTGATGAGGGAGGGCGTTGAACTCATGATTTGTTTAAATAGGCTACATTTGGCCAGTACATTAGTAAATTCATGGTTAAAGCCTTAAATTATATTAAATTAAATTTGTAATTAGGCAGTTGATTATCTTAACAAAGTTATCTTAATGAATGCAGTTCTAATATGCTATACGTTGCATTTTTAAGGCAGTCATCCTGTCATCATTTGCATCTACACATGGTCTGAGGCAGTTGTAACTTTGTACAAATAAATTAAAGTAACAGATAAATCCCAGATTTGTGTGTCAATTGTCCATATGAATTGTTAAAACACATTTCTGAGCGAGTCCCATAGAGTTTCACCTGGGTTTGTGTCCCAAAAGATGGTGCATTTTCATGAGGCAAGGAAATACTATTCTCTGCTGTTTATAGGACAAGACGACCTTTGAAGAGTAGAACAGATATAAACAGGAGAGAAGTGCTTATTATGAGCCACAGTCTCTTAGGCGTAAATAAAACCAAGTGAACAACAATATCTGCATTGTAGATAGCACATTTTAACTCTTTCTTCCAAAATAAACACCTTTTTTGTGTAAATTCTAACTTAATTGGACCACACAAGAGGCAGCAGGAAACATCAGGACAGAGGGAGGAAGGAAACATAAAACAAAGGTTCTAACACACCTGTTAGACTATAGGCAACTGCTATGTCCTTTATTTTTTCATTAAAACTAAAGGGAAATATGAAAATAATGAGCCCTGCATGTCTCACAAGTAGCTTGGATACTACAAACATACAAGAGCCTAATTTGTTACTAAAGAACATGATTCCAACACCTCTCTTTCAGAACCGGGTCAAAAAATTGCTATCGGTCTAATTCATTTGGCACTGTCGGTAAATCCAGAATGAAGCTTTTGCAGCCATCGTTCTTGGCAGGCAAAGCTTAAATGAACGTTCAGATGGACTGATGTACATGCACGCACACATGCAGGAGACAGACTATTTAAAAATGCTGGTCTCTGCCTTCACCTTGTTGTTGTCACTGTGAATAAAAAGGACCCTAAAGTTTTGGGAATACTGAGCTTCGTATACTTGTGTCACCTGCTGTATTTCATTAGTGTCACTCAAACACATTAGAGTACACGCAGCTTCTTTCAATGACTGAATCTGGCAGCTGTGTTCTGTTCTCTATTGATCCTGATACATTGTGGCCATAAACACTTGCAGTTGCTACACCTCAAAACTCATTTTTCTACAGTCATTAAAAATTATGGCGCACGTCTTACTGTGTACAGTAGTCAATCTGCTAAATTTATTTATCAGATCCATTAGGCATACATGCTCTATCAGTGGTCACCTGTTTGAGAAAATAAAGGGGCATGTCTGACACAATTTCTGCAAGGAAGTCTGAAAAAATGCTACAAATGGAGTGGGTGCTCGGTAAAAATACTATCCCATTTCTTTCTGTAATCTCCACCAGGGGCTACTGGGACCTGCTGCTGCCTCAGAATGTGTAAGCTAATAGTGGAACATAATTTGATATGGTCTTTGGTTGTGAATATAACTCATAGTACTTTTTCTCTGATGCACATGTCTGCATCATTGTAAGAAGGACACAAGGTTTGGATATTGAGTAGAATCAGAGCTTTTTTGAGGCAAAGCAGTGTCTGATCTTCTTACATGCAAGAGCATTTTCAATTTTCTCTTTCACCAAAGGAAATCAAGTTATTTGATGTTCTCCATTTTATGCTGCTGGCAAGGGAAATCTCAGGCATTCTTCACTAATGTGATAAATAATGCTGTTCCTGCTCGAGTCTTAGTGACTGAGATTTTAATCTGCACTTTAATCTGCATGCGTTTTTCCATTTATTAAAAAAAAATAATCACACACTACATCTGAAGTAGACAAAATGAGGCTCTATTATGAATACTTGTGGTGTCTTTTGGGGGAATATTATGTGGCACAGCACAGAGTTGGCTCAAGGAGTACTTCACTTGAAGGTTTTCTCTGACCTGTCACGAACATGCCCAGCCTGCCCAGCAAGGGACCTAGTCATTATTGGACTTAGCTTATTTTGATGTTGAGTGCAGGATCATTATTATCAATGGTGTCTTCCAGCAGGCACTAAAGAGTAGTGTGGGCAGACTTGGGCCTCAAGCTGTTGAACCTTACACTCACTAATTGCTCTCATGTCACAAAGTCCAGAATGTGTCAGTTCAACAGTGTTCAAGGCTCAGGGAGCAGCCCCAGTAATGAAACAAATTTAGGAAGGGGAAGAAGTGGATTGTATGAGGAGAGGAGAAAAGAAGTGGACTCACAAGTGAAGAGATGCAAAACAGAACATGAATGTAGCAACAACAAAGCCAGATATTTATATGTATAAAAATGAATAAACTAATGCTTACTCCATTAACCATTTTTCTGTTGAATATTCCCTTGGTTCATTAATCAGTCAGTTGGTCCATAAAGGCTAAGCAGAATTTTTGCCATTTTGCTTAAAAAATATCATGATTAATAATAATTAATAATTAATCTGAAGGTGTTCAGTTTTCTTTAGCTGAAAGTGGGGACCAAGATTATTTGGACAATATTAGGAGTTACATGTCAAATGAGGGTTTTGTTTGTTCCATTTTTCACTTTATTGCGCCCTGCGATGTCTTTCTGCTGTGCACTCTACTTGCATATAAACAGTCCTAGAAAATGATATTGATTTTCAAATAGTAAAATCCAACAATCTACAATATGTCCAGCCTGGGATTTCATGCACATCAGAAATCTGCAGGGGCTTATTTGTTTTCACTTTGTTTGAAGATAGTCTTAGCAATATGAAAGGAGGTGGGTGTATACAGACAGAATAATGCTGACTGATTTTACTTATTTTTTCTCTTTCATGCATTTACTCTTGTAGGGCTTTGTTCAGGGAGGACAGGATGGACATGTGAGCCTCTTGGATAAGGACATTTTATAAACTGCAATAAGTGTTGCCAGTGGTAACTCCTTTCTCTCTGAAGACAACTCATTTGGGAGTTATGTATTACATTTTCCATCCTATTGAAATTGCAATGGCAGGTGGATTTAAGTTTATATATTAATAGAAAAGCTAAAGAAAAGTTGATGCAGCTTCTAGTGTGTGTTTACAGAGTCCCACCAAAGTTCCAAAGGCCTTGAGACATCCTGACTGTTATTGACTTTCTCCTGAGATTTGTTTTGATTGACAAGTTGACCCAGAAGATTTCATCCACCACAAAGAAGAAAAGAGGTTTTAGCTGACTTTTTCTCTGTACGGTGTTGGACAAAGATCTGTTCCCACAGAATCAATATTAAACCTTTTTATGGGTAGGCTGTTTTCACTTACCTGGCAGGGGGGATATGTATAAATTTAAGATTTGTACTCATGTTTAGAAAAACTGGGGCTCGTTTTTTAAGTACAGTAAATGTGTTAACAGAAGTATTGACAAAGTGCTAATAAACTAAATAAAATGTGCGGTCGTCTTTACAGGTTAGTGAGCCGACAGCTACTGAAGTGATTTAGAGTTATTATTAGAAGGCAAGATGGTTGTATCTGGGGAAACGTTTCTGCACAGAGACGAACTGGAACTAATTCCATTCTTTTCCTTTTTTTAAGTTTTCATATTTAACGGGAGGAAATGCAGCTAGGGGAAATTGCAGGATGGGTGAAGGCATTCTATTCCCTCTTAGACAGCCACTTTGATGACACTTGGAATGTGCAATAATTAAAATCTTATTTGCATAATGTTCCTCAAAAACTTTCTGAGCAGCAAATTTAATTAAACTATCGTACTTACACACCATGACCTTATAGTAACAATAAAAAGAGATGCTTTTTTCCCCTTGAAATCTATGCTAATTAATCAATTGAAAGTATTTTCCACCTCTTCCTCAAATTCTCAGCCTACAGCTTATATATCTCTAGTGTTCACATAAAAAATGTGTATGGTACTTTAAGTTGAATCCAGCGAGCAGGACAATTGGAAACCTTTCTGCAGTAAATATTAAGCGGATACTACGTGTTTGAATAAAATGAGGGATTAACTACTTAAAATGTTCTGCTTGATGCCTTGAGTGGACTTCAAAGAGAAGTTATATTGGAAGAGGACTGCTTAAAAAGAAGGAGCATTATCTGTGGCCCTGGTGTGTTACTGACAGTCAAAAGTCACTGAGTACTTCCAAGAAGTTTGAACCCAACTGAAAGCAAATTATGATCACACAGGGAAAATAACTATAGAGAAGTGGTTGGTTTGCTGCAAGATGAAAACTCTGACATTTTTGTTAAAATTATATATATTTCGAATGTATGAAACTTGTTGTACAGTAAATGTACAGTGTTTTGCTGCTGTGTACTGCAGGAAAAACTCCAGGTGCCGTCAACAATTGGAGTTAGCATCATCAAAAACATGTCCCACTGGCCACACTGGCCGACAAGTGCAGCAGTGAATGCTTGCTGCAGTAAAGAAAATCAAAGGTTATCTGCACACTGTACTTTAACTCCTCCAACTTTAGTAATGAGTTTTTGTGCTAAAAATGCCAAATGACTCAGTATCATTCAGTCACACTGTTTCAGTCACACGGTTGATAAAGGTGTCTGTATGTGGGCATGCAGGGGGGCTATAAATAGCAACTGTTTTTCGGTGTAAGCCTGGTCCCTTGGTGTACAAGGTATTCTACCCAAACTGTCAGTTTAGCTGCTGTTTCTACTGAAATGTTTATTTGCAGTTTTGAGAAAAGAAATGTAGTATACTGTGGTTTCAGGGGGTGCTGGCTAGCTTGCACAACGTTTATGACTTCTTCTTTTTTGGTCAAGCACAAATCAAGGTATTTTACTTGGTCTTTCATTACTTATTATGGCTTAGCTTTCATGAACACTACTGGTATTTTGAGCTTTGTTAGTTCTTGACTAGCTTGTTGATTTCAAATACAACTGCGGAGAACCAGCTAGTGCCAGATGCCTTTGGCAGCTGCAAACAAAACACCTGACAAAGCAGTTCAGAAACCGACGCCAGATTTTGTTTTATTTTTCAAATTTATTTATTTTTTTATAGTGTGTGATAATACTGTTTGAAAATAAATACTTGAATCAATACACCTATTTCATACAGTTTGTTATTTTACATCCAAGGTCCTGTTTATGTCAATGTGCCATAGAGATTAAAGCAATCAGGTGCAAAATGTGTGCATGGCCTTTAAGGCTGTACTCACACTAGACATGCTTGCTTTGGCTCATGCCCGAGCACAAGTGTCCTCACTGCCCCGCTGGCTTGCACTCACACTGCATTTGATACGATCTGGGCTGGAGCACGGCTACATCACCACAATGCAACTGAAGAGAAGCACTCTCACATAGCACATAGTTTTAAAGTCCCGTGCCTGAGTCCACCTCTTCAAGCGGGTCAGGGCAGTAGCTGAGCTGTGCCCAGGCACAACATGGAGCGATCACACTAGTCAAACTGGACTTTGAGGGTCAAACATGCTTGGGCACAATACACCTTGTGGCAATGAATCAATAACTGCCTAGATTTTAATATCTGGCACATCCAGATGCTAACAGTTATTTCTAGCATTATAAAACAGCACATAACAACAGCTGTGTGAAACAGTCAGATGTGTAACTGTGAAACAAGCGCTCTTAGCACTCATTTGAAGGAAATAACAATCAGTCGATCTGCCTTTTGTTATTGGTGTGAGCACACCATCCAAAAGCCTTTAAATTCGGTTCTTCTGTCCTTGCCATAAATGTCTGCCTGAAGGTTTGGAACCTAACCTTCTAATTTCAACAACATGTTTGGGCAATTCTGTTGGTTTTTGAAAAATTAAATTAAGAATTGTTGCTTCTTAGTTACAGTACCAAAACAGTCTTGCAAAATTATGCATTCATTAATATTAATAAGAATTTGCCATGTGAGGAATGTGACCTGAAAATTACACAGGGAGCTGTATACTTGTACTCAATGAGTGCCATGGCTGTGATCAAACACTGGTACAGAACCACAGTGGAGTGTTGGTCAGTCTGCATTAATCCTATGAACATGGCAGTAAAACAGTAAAACTCAAACAGCTGCATTTTATTCTCTGCCCACTGTCAACCAACATCTTTCACCGAGTGATCGGAGACACAGTGGTGTTATGGAGATCGCAGGTGTCTGGTCGTGTTGGCAAAGAGACACTGCGCTGAGGCTAAGCTTACAGCTCCATTTGGAGCAAGTGACATGTTATGTCCTCTGATACCTCTTCAGTATGGATACTTTAATTTCACACCTACAGCTTTTACTCAGAAGAGAACAGTATTGACTTAATCCCAGAGGAAAGAAATAAAGAACTTAAAGGTTGGTTTACTTTTTTTTTGCAACTATTATTACCAATTTGGTCAAAATCAATTTCCACACTTCTTGTTTTGCTTCTCAGGTCTTCATACAATTAAAATTAATCAATGTCAAAAGATGTTGCACAAGGCTTCTGCAATATATCAAACTTAACTTATTACAGAACAAAAAACAGGTGAAGGATGGCATCATTTCATGCTGTGGTTTGTGACCTGTTTATGCGAGCACCAGTGATCTGTAAGTCCGCAGTGATCTTATTGCAATGTACATTCTGGTGTCATTTACCCCACCTGCTGCCTTGGCCTTCATAATCGAGTTCTCTTGGAAGACAACCACGATTCCCATTTTCAGGTGTCCCAGTGGGCTTTGATGCTGCCACGTATCTTTCAGTGCCATTGTTTACCAGCCAAAGGTATTGAGCTAAAGGAGTAAACAGTCCAGAGTTTGAATAAACTTCTCAGAACATATTTACTCTGAACATGCCTTTAAATGATGCAATTAAATTTGTGGAGAGTGTATTATACCGATTCCAATTCAACCATCACTATAGCTGAATCAAGTGTGTCTGCAAATAATGAACTCTGTATAGCAGCTTCTGGAAATCTATGAGCACATGAAAGAAGCATTTCATCAATTCTAAAATAATAAAACAGCTTTTCAGCCTGATTTTGGAAAACAAGTATCTTTATAAATGGATCCCCATTTAATATGAGCTCAGGTCCATATGTATTTAAGAACAGGACCCACAAAATGCAGCTAAGTGAAAGATGCATTGTGTTGGCAGGCTACTATTTACTATTTTTTATGTGCTGCTTTGTTACCCATGTGCAGTTTGTAGTGCAGTCATTGTAATTAGAGACTATCCTCAAACAAAACAAAAATCTCTCTGCTGGTTTTGCCAAGTGTGTTTGACAAATCACAATGCTGGCTGATGGCAAAGCTATTAGTTGTTTCCTCAAACGCCTGTGGTAAACTCCATTAGAAATTCTAATCAATTAAATATAACTCTTCATTCATCTTGAGCAAAAGAAGCTGGAATAGGAGGTTTTCCACTTAGCTGGTCCTTCTTGACTTCTACTTAAAGGCATCACATCTCACCAAGGGTAGAAATGACACTACAGATATAAATTGCAAACATTTTTTGTGTATAATATAAAGTTGAATAAATCTATTAGGCTCTGTAGAGCTGAAAATATTGTATTTTATATAGAAAGTAAGTAAAAATGTTACATTTTCTTGTCAAAATAATGATTAGCGGCATGAAAAATTCTGTCACCCATGAAAATAAACATGGAGCAAATGCCCTATTGATCATTTGGGGGGTTTTGTAGCATGTGTACTTGACTGAGAATAAGTGTATAGACAGTGTATAAACACCATGTAGTGTATAAACACTGCACAGCAGTGTTTTGATACCTCAGGTCAAGTTCTAGTACAACAATACCTATTCAAGTGTCAGTCCTACTTATCATTAACGTTGGAAAGTAGAGTAAATTGGAGCAACAATGACTCACTAGAAACAGCATTAAAGGACAATTCTCAGCTGTTACAATTGTGGATCAGCCATTCGTATGTCTGTGGAAATGGGCACATTGCAAAGAAACAAAGGGACTTGGCTACAGAGATAAAGAGTCTGTCTATTGCAGTGCAATATTGTAGTCTCTGTTGGGGATCTAATTTCAGTAATTAGAACCATAAAGGGAGCAAAATCTCATCACAGTTAAAAGATCTGATCGGACACATCTAAGGCTGCTTTAGATCCTCTATTGAGCTGCTTTAGACAAAGGAAGCTTGGGTAATTAAGTCTGGGAGCCCAATGGCTTTGGCTGATTCACTGTTAGCAGTTAGGCCTGTAAGAGGACAATGACTGGAATGATTAGCCTGCTCTGATTATTTAGCCATATGTTAAGGCATCAAAAAGAAAATTTACCAGAGGGCTGCCATACTGTATTGTAATGCACTAGCTGTAAATACATTGTTAGTTAATACCCAATATGCTTGCATATAATTTTCAGCCTGGAAAATTAATAACTTAAGAGATTGTGGAAGAGCCTGTGACTGATATTTCTCGTGAATGCAGTCATATTTTAGTGACGAGAAAGGGTTTTATTGCAAAGCTCCATTCTGCATCCTAATAGCAGCATGACTTTCAGAGCATAGCTCTCTCCCCCCTCATCCCTTACAAATATATTACTGCAGCACATCCAAGTTTTCAGACATTCATAATTGAGTAGCATATGATGAATAGCACACGGGTGTTCCATTTTAGGCTGACTAGAAAACAGTAGCAGGGTTTGCTATGAGCCAGGGCTTTCTTCCAGCTATCAAGCTCCATGTATCTCAATACAGAGAACAATCAGCAGCAGCTAGTGCATGAGAAGGAAGAAGAATTTATAGTGGCATGATGTTTTTACTTCTTTGCATTTCAGTGTAACATAGATGCTCAATAATTATTTATATTTATTGTCCAGTTATTTGTTTGTGCAAGGTTTTATTATAAGTGGATTAATTAAGTAATATACTGTTAAATTTTGGTGCAGGGGCTCTGGTTCACTAAATATTCTTTACACATATATTGAAGTCTCTGATAACTGTTAAAGGATAAGGTCTGTCTTTTCCTATATTAATACTGTTTTCAGCGATCTCCATACAGAGACTAAAACTGACAATGATTTACCTCTACTCACAGTTATTGTCTGTCGGTCCTGGGTTAGCTTGTTCATCTGTGTGATAGATCACCACTTTTGTTCAAAAACAATTAAAAACACATCAGGGAAACACACCGCTGCACTGGGTGACACCCCAGACCAGGCCCGGCCCTAACCAATTTGGCGCCCTAGGCAAGATTTCAGGTGGCGCCCCGTTGCATCGCAGTAAATTCCACTGCTAGTGTATATACTCAAAAGAAACGTAATAGCTTTGTCTTAGACATTCTTTTATTTAAATAAAGCAATTGCACATTCAAAATACTTAGAAAGAATTAAAGAAACAAATACAAAAAAATGAACTGAACATATGAAATACAATATAAATAGCTTACATAAAGTACCTATTAATACTCCCAAAATAAAAAGTGTAAACAAGTGACATTAACTTAAAAATACAATATAAATACGGCACTGTGCAAAATAAGATATTAAAGAAACGAGTAGGCACCAAAAAAAATACAAGGATTTAAATAAAAATAAAAAGATGATCTTACAAAGACCTCTAGTGGTGTTTTTGGTACTGCCGTAACTTAAAAACTACACCATCACCTCCTCAATCTCACATAACCTGCTACAGCTTTACTCTCCTGGTTTTTCTTGCAGCAAAGTCATCTACAACATCATCATATGACAACTGATTTCAGACCACATGGTTTATGCTTATAATGGCAAGTCCACTGAGACGTTCTTGCATCATAGTAGATCTCAGGTAAGTTTTAATCAGTTTGAGCTTAGAGAAGCTTCTTTCAGCAGCAGCCACTGTAACAGGAAGAGTGGCAGAGATTCTCAAAGCAACCCACATGTTGGGGTAAATTTCTGCCAGCTTCTTCTCATGCAGGAAGGTCAAAAGTTCCATGTTTGTCATATTGTTTGATGGCAATGGTGGGAAATTCTTCATTTCCTTTGCAAGTTCTGTGCCATCAATGTCCGGCTGGCTGTCATGGGTCAGAGCAGTACTTAGGGTTTGACACTTCTGTAGCAGGTCCTCTTCTTCTAAGTTGGGGAAATCGAGGAGCACACCAAACGTGTTATTCGCCTCTCCAAGATTCTGAAATCTCTCATCAAGTGAAGAGATGGCAGTATCCACGACCACATTAAAAAATGTGGTTTCCATTTTTCGTAGTGCATCTTGTAGGGGCTCATCTGGAGACTCATAGCCAAAGTGCCTTTTTGTGGTTCTCAAACGCTTTTGTTTGAGTTCAGCCTCCACATTCATCTCTTCACACATCTTCTTTGCAACTGTCTGTGCATCAGAAAATCCAGTGTTTCTGTAACTGGTGAGGGAATCTCTGGTTTTCTGCAGCAAGTCGACAGCCACATCAAGCTACATGGAGGGTGACTGGATCAGTTTACTGACATGCTGGATCTTGCTGAGAATGTCATACCATATGGCTGTACAAATGCAAAAGCGATAGGATCCAATCTCCTCAGCCAAAGACTGGGCTTCAACTCTCACCACAGGGTCTGCAGTTTTTCCCCTCACCTCCAGAAGAGCCTCTCTGACTTGCCCAGCCTGATACCTTACTGCCTCAATGCTTTTTATCCTGCTCTCAGCCCATGATTTCAGAGTGATTTTCACATATTTCAAGAGGACATCCCACCTATGGGTGGAGGCTGAGAAGAGCTTGAATAACTTTGTCAAATGCCCAAAGTAGCCAAGGGCATCTGGTGAGCTTTTTGCAGCATCAGCTACTACCAGATTTAAAGTGTGGGCACCACATGGGACATAAAAAGCTCTTGAGTTCAGCTGAAGCAACTTTGCCTGAACACCTTTATTTTTTCCCTTCATATTGGCACCGTTGTCATAGGACTGGCCTCTGCAGTCCTCAAATGGGATATTAAGTTCCTCTAGCCTTTTTAGGATTAGAGATGACAAATGTCCTCCTGTTGACTGCTCTGCCACAAGAAAGCCCAAGAAATGCTCTTTTACTTGAGGAATGTCTTCTTGTGACACTATCCTGACTATGACAGAGAGCTGTTCCTTATGACTCAGATCAGGGGTGCAGTCTAAAATGATGGAGAAATATTTGGATATTTGGATCTCTGTCACAATGTGTTCTATTATTTTAGAACTGATGGAGTCTATCAGTTCATTTTGGATTGTTTTGCCAAGATAATGTACATGACTGCCAGCTCCACTTTCCACCCTACTGACATGCTGCTTCATCACTGGATCAAATTTGGCCATAAGCTCCACCTCTTTCAGGAAATTTCCATTGTCTGGTTTATTTAATGTGTCTGTAGAACCCCTAAAAGCCATGTTTCTTTCAGCTAAGGACTGAATTATTGCCACCAATCGATGTAGAACGTCACGCCACCTTTTTCTCTCAGCCTCAGCAAGTGCCATCTCTTGTTTATCTATTGTGAGCCCTTTTGCAAAACAGACCTCCAAGTCCTTCCATG
>NW_018127883.1:9819556-9853211 GCF_001952655.1 Monopterus albus | reverse complement strand
GGTTGTGCTGCTGAGGTGGAGGTGACAGGAGGATTTGCAACGGTGGGACTGAGAAACCTCAGCAGCGCATCTGAAGACAGAAGAGGAGTATGTGACACCAGTCTAATAATAAACACATGATTTTAAGAATAAAATAAAATGAAATAATATAAATGAAAAACCTAGAGATACATGCATGATGTAGACTATACTGTATAATATACAATGTACTTTTTCTGATACAAATTATATAAGTAATTCATATATTAGTAACAATTTCAATTTTATTGTCATTACAGTGAAATACTAATTAGCAGAATGCATTGCAAAGAATGAGTAAACTGCAGTATAATATACCATGTGGGAATGCTAAATTATGCTCTAACATTAATGATGTGCACTTTAACACTGTTAAGTTTAACATGATAAACCCACTTTAGACAGTATGAACTGTAACACAACAAACAGCTAGGCTTACAACTATGGAAAATGAAGAGCATTTTGATTGACTATTACAAGCTGAGAAAACGTCAGATAACCATGTCAATGCTATTGACGTTATAACACCTGATGAATACATCTAATATTTACACATCTGCCCGAGGAGGAATGATGGGGGTAGTTACATTACTATTTTCCATTACAACTAGGCCCTTCCATAACATTATCTGATGACGTTAACAGATAGATAGCACTAGCTATTTATTGATTAGCAAACCATGTTGTTATGCTAATTGTTAACGGCGATTATGGCGTTATCAGTCATCGTTCGGAAACAGCGAAATAATATCATTGACATAATCTTTACCGTAACATTACCTCTGTCTTTGTCGAGTTTTTCCTCCTCTTCTTTTCTTTTTTTCCTCCCCTGGGCACCAGACAGTTTGGGAAGTTTTGACATGTTGAGCTTGTTGACCCATCAAAAAACGACCACCATGTAGCAGGTAAAGTCGGATTATTTGGAAGAGAGGGGAGGCGTCTTAGGCAAGTAGGCTATATTATTATTATTACTACTACTACTACTACTACTTAGTAGGCTTTGCTGCTATGCAGTTAAATTAATGTGGTGGGCTTATTCTTTTCTGAAGTCTAGTTTTAAGAATAGTGGAAGTTACACTTTTTTTTTCTTCCTCCATTTCTGGCGCCCCCTGGATGTACGGCGCCCTTAGCATTTGCCTATACTGCCTATGCCACGGGCCGGCCCTGCCCAGACCCAGCTATGTTGTCCCAAAGTTTCTGAGTAGCCATAATTTTCCAAAGTTAGTAAGAGTCAGAGTCAACTGTGCATGCACGAGCTCTCTGCTTCGTTTACATTCCGCTAGCTCATCACACTCTGGCCTGGTATGTGCTAATGTAGGAATATGTCACCCAGTGCAGTGGTGTGTTTCAGTGATGTGCTTTTAATCATTTTTGAATAACAACACAAGCCTATGGCACAGATGAAAAAGCTGATCCAGGACTGGCACATTAACAGATATTAAGCTTGAGTAGTGGCAATTCATTGACCGTTTTAGTCTCGGGGAGTGTGGTCTCGTTGCAGTTAATCTGCCTCAGGACCTCCATGGCCACTTTCGGGGCTTGGGACTTTGTGGAGGCTGAAACTACGAGGTCTGTAATCTCCAAGCGATTTTTACCCTCCACATCCACGCTCAGCACCTCCCCGCGGTCCCGCAGCCGGTGACAAAAGCGATCAAAGTCATTCTTACTGAGATCCTCCAGCACTTCCAGTATAGCTGCTTTGATTGTTCTGCGCACCATTTCCCGACTTACAGCGTTTCGTCTTTGCTCAATTTAAATTGTACGCCAAACTACTACGGTGGCCGACACGGTCACAACACAACACAGCACACAACTAGCTAGCAAAACACATGCACGACTCTGGATAGCGCTTGGGCGCATCAGAACACAATAAAACCATGCAACTCTGTCTTTCTGGTCATTTATTTAGAACACAGAACCGCACCACACATCACATTCCCAACAGGGTCAGTTTTACACATACAACTTAGACTTATGGTTCAGAACACAGCACACAACTAGCTAGCAAAACACATAGCAGTATAATTCATTAAGATAACACACAACAGGGTAACACATCAGAACACAATAAAACACTTTACGACTGTTCCCCGAACTAGTCGCTGAACTCCCATGATGCCCCCCATGCATCATGTCGCTGCCACCAGACCCCTCCCCAATAGCCGACGTAGGTCGCCACAATACTGTTGATGTAGGAAATGACTGGCCTTATCCTTTAATATTCTCTTATTGAAAAAAATCATTACACATATATTGAAGTCTCTGATAAATGTTAATAAGAACAACATGTGCTGTTAGGAAATGCGTCCTAGCATTAGCTACAACTTGTCAACACAACATTTGCTCAAGTATCGTGTTTTTCCATTTGAAGTCCTTAAGGCCAAACATTCAGTGTTATGTGCACAGTTCTGACACCCAAGTGTTTAGTAGAGGCAATTTATGGCAAACTATTGATTTATTATCAGTCTTGCAGCTCCTGCCTTGGGGGAACCATAATAGCCTTATTGATGCATCCCCCTTGATGCACTTCTGATTAAATGAGGGGCTTTTTATATGGTTTTGTTCCACATACTCATAAAGTCTTCATATCTTCTGTCAGGTGACAGTTTAGTGTTTTGAACATGAGTGCCTCTAAAGTTTAACCTAAGATTTACTGTTGTGTGATCATATGATGGGTGCATAAATAAAAGTATTGACAAATACATCGCCACACAAGGTCACACGTAATATACCACTTCTCAGCAGAAGTGCTTATATAGAGGCCACTCACTTGATTAAAACATGATTTAGATTGGGATCTGGGACAAGGGACATTTAGCTTGGTCTTTTTTTCAATATGACATCATAGGAGCTATTAAAATATTGAATTCAGTTGTTAAGAATGAGTTCAAATGCTGTGGTGGCAAAAATTAACTACATAGCTTAAATCTTCATGTTCAGTTGTAAATTACACTCATTCTAACTGGTTTTAATTGGTCATTGGTTTACAGCTATTAGATTAATCATTTTGCAAGTCAGATTCTTGAGAACATGACAGGTAATAGTATACCTCCCAGCGCATGGATGCATATTTCATAACACAATAAGACATTTGATGAAAGAGTCTACTGAAGTGGAGAGAGTGTTTTTATTCAATACTGACATGTCATCTTATATTTTCTACAGCATGTATCCTTCTCCGAATCACAGATGCCTATTCTATCAGTGGTATGATGTGATCTAAGAATGATATTGCCCCAAGATCTCATGTTTCTGGAGGTTAAAACTACAACTCAACCAAGTGGTTTGTTCAACATGGACTAACTGAAGAATTACGCACTAAAAGGTGAGAGAATGAACTCCGGAGGGTGCTTTGATCGCTAGTTCAAAATCCATTACTTTGGCTCAGTGGAGACAAGAAAATCCAGCATTATAAATTAACATCAAAGGGATCGACTAATGGGGAAAGGTCTCCCACCCCATTCTCACTGAAAGAAAGTTACTGTACCAGTACCTACACTCTTTTAATTAGCATGGCCTGGAGCTAACACTGGGATAACTAGGCACTGGCATAATTTTTAATCAACTTTACTGGAAATAGAGCATGTACTTTGGTTTTCTGTGTATATAACATGTAGCATTAATAGTTTTGAGGGGATTTAAAAAGTAGATCTGTTACAAAATACATCCCTATAACAACAAGTATTATATGATTTTCCTTTTGACTAGTGTTGCAACACATGATTTGAGTATATATTTGAGAACACATTTTATTTTGGATTATCATACATAATTAGTTCATGATTACTGACTATACATTTGTCATTTAATGAATCATTTTGGAGGTCCATGTAATATATATTTTTAGCTTTCATGGAAATGTAAATGATAGAACTATTAACATAGCTAATATACAGTATTTGTTCATGGCAATGCCATAGCAGGAAAGTATCTCATCAAGGACAATGACCTAGCATAGAAAAAAAAACAAGCAAACAAACAAACAAAAAATCTACCAGAAGATACAGATTATACTTGAGCCTGCTATGGAAACCAGTTTGGGTTTAAAGCTATACTGTATTTATTTATTTATGTTTTGCTTTTTCATGTAAATAAAAAACTAACCTAACTAACTAATCAACTTTCTATCCACTTCCTTTCCATCAAATCAGTTTTGGGCTCCAGGTTTCCAAATTTCAAAAACACAATATATTTTCTTGTGTTCACTTTGTGTTCACTATCCTTTCAGATGATTGTTTTTGCCCTGTTACTTTAATCAGCAGTCCATAATGGATGCTTTCCATCTCCAGTCACCATCTTGGTGTAGCAGTACTCAGCTACACACTCTGGTCAGTCACACGATCCTTGGAAATTAATTTGTCCCTTTCAAGGCTGTGATTTGTTCAGTAAACATGGTGATAGATAAATTTCCTATAAAACTATACAACAGTTAAATATAAAAACAAATGAGACCATGAAGAAGAACAAAAGCAGAGCATATTATGGCAGGCATATCCATCCAGGCCAGGACTGTCTTATCTCTACTTTTCTCTGAGAAATAATAAGCTACTCTTGGAAATAACTGACATAGTCTTATTAGCACTCTTTCAAGAGCTTATGTCCAGTGAAATGTCTTGGAGCTCCACCACTGTTATAAAGCAGGCAAGAGGGTGTATATACATCTTTCAGTAGTGAACTGATATACAGAATCCAAACAAGAACAGACAAAAAGACCAGAAATTGAATGATAGATGCCATTTTTGAATTGTAAATACCACTGTACAAAGATATATTCTGCTTATTGCCAACAAACCATCACTTGTGTGGCTGTGACACGTTGCTCTTTTGCACAGCACAAAAGGTTTAAACTCTCAGGTTGATTTTATACCTTACACCTGTGGCTACAATCTGCACCACTAGAGCCACCATGTCACCTTTCAAAATGATAATGAACTGAAACAGGCGGGGTTGGGTGTGGGTGCAAAGGGTGAAATCATGTTCCTGGTTGTTTCATGTCAGCGTGAGCATTTTCTTGGGTCTGACAGATCGGCCAATTAACCTTATTTACTGCATCCCGCATCAACCTCTAACGAGCTCCACTGGGCTTCTCTCTAATAACAAGCTGCTGAGATTGGGGACCACTGGTTTGTTGGTTCCAATTGCATTTGTCCTGCAATTATTAAGGTGACAAAGATAATGGCTAATGTACTCCTGTGTTGCCTGAGCAAGCTCATGTTGTTGATCATGTACCAGTTGTCAAATGATTTCGGTTCAGGGGGAATACAATAATACCAATGTAATGGGATTATCTGCCAAACAAATAAAATGTAATGGGGGCTTGTGATATGTGAAATGTCCTCTTGAATTGTCGGTCTACAGAAGGTCACTGACAGGTTTTAATTAATCTTTCAACAACTATTTTGAATACAAACCTCTATGGTTTAATCATCTTTACCATTAAATAGGTCTGTTTTTTTTACATTCAATATATAAATCAATTCTAAGAATAAGCTCCAAGTAACCAACAGACACTAAAGGCTAGGGCTCACAGGTGTTTCTGTCATATATGTATATGTATGCAGTCAGAAATGTTATGACATCAGCTGTGTGAAGTGGGTGCATGCATGACATATGCATGTACAGTATGCATGCAGGGTGGGACACAGTTTGGAGAAAAGTCAGCTAAACAGCTAATGCTTTTGTCATTCTGAGAAGATACGCCTCGACCATCATTTCACCATTCCTGGAGAAAAGTCAGCTAAACAGCTAATGGTCATGCTTTTGTCATTCTGAGAAGATACACCTCGACTATCATTTCACCGTTCTGTTTCTAATTCCAGTGCACTATCTAAGATGGTTAACTGATAGACTCAGGCTCTGCTCCCTGTAAACCATAAAAGTACATTTGTGAATGCAGTTAGTGAAAATGTTATGAATTTTAATTTTGAAGTAAAGATGCTGGGAGCTACCTTCTGTTCCCACAAGTTGCAAATGTCAAAACATGCTGAGAAAACCTGTTACACTTTATAAAATTGTAGCGAGGTTATACTAATTGACTTAGCTGCTACATAACACAGACAGGTGCTGTAATTTCTCATACATAAACTATATGCTTTCTCACATACATACAGTACTTTCTTTTCTAGTTCCACCATGCCCAATGTATACAAAACTCATGTTATTTATGGTAAGTACATGTATGAAAACACAGTTTTGAACTTCCCTTACTGTTCTTGTAGAAGTCACACTAACTTTGACTTTGATAATATCATTTTCTCTGTTTTATGACTAAAGTTTCAAATTAGCAGAGGAGGAAGAACCAACTTTGTCCTGGTCATTTGTGATCCAGACATTTAAGTAAGCCTGTCTTTGGTGCAGATATACTCTGCGCTCCATGACCTTCACAGGACAAGCGTTGGTTTCAGGCCTGTGATTTTCAGGTCCCTGCTGTGTTTGGTGTGGATGCCTGTGGAGATACTAATACAACCCATAGCACAGGGCTTTAATATGATACCTACAGAAGGTGCTAAGAGTCTTCTTCTGTTCAACCTTTAGTCTTTTAAAGGAGCATGTGTGTGTGCCCAATATTTGTCTCTATACCAGCAGTTTATTTGGTAAACAGTCATTTACCAAATTAATATGCCCAGTTAATGTTCAGTACATGGCAGTGATCCATACCAAATGATCTGTATAAGGATCTTGTAATGGTCTTAAGTCAAGTTTATGTTTTTATGTCTCACTAAGTGCAGTCACTACAACAAGCCAGCCTTGCTGCAGCAGCAAAGCTGTCAAAAGATGAGATCTTAAAATAGCGTATGTTGACTTCATGTCCTTAAAGGCAGACCTATCTGATTTTGTGGTTTAAAATAGCTCTTTCTAAGTTTGTAAATGAACCCTGTGATAGACTAAAAGAAAGCTTGATGTCACACTCTCAAACACTAGAACCTTTAGAATTAAAGTCCCTCAAAAAGACGAACAAATCAGGCAGCGCTTATTTGCTTGTCTCATTTACACTGATACAAAACAAACAAAAGAAACAAATTTTCATAGTTGAGAAAGATCTGGCATCTTTGCTTGAAGTGAAAGGTTAAATGATTATGAGTTAATCCACTTAACAGTTGATTGACTAATCGATTACTCACTTCTGCTCCAAATGAAATTATATCAAATATGATTTTTTTTTACCCTTTAAGAATGACATCTAATTATAACATGGATTAACTTGTCTCCAGCGAGTCTAACTATACCAGTTGTTAAAATATTACTGTGGTTGTCTTAGCATTAACCTTTAGTATCATACAGTTCTATTTTCGGTCAGTACAGTAAAGGTACTGATGGGAAGTGTCCACAGAGAAAAAAATACTGCACACCTTAAGAGCTGTAAATTAATATGGAAGTTTATGAGAGCTGAGTCACTTGGCTATAATTCAAAAAAGAACACTGTAGCAGTTCCTTAAGTGTTTTTGAGGCTAAGTGATATCCATACAAAATATCAGAGCAATCACAGTCCAGGCCCATTACGTCTGTGTGCAGATTTAAGATCACATGTCCACTATACCAAAGCTGGACCTCCAAATAACCTTGCGCCCCCCTACAGATGCGGAGCCATCTGACTTTTTGATCTGCATCTCCTAATGCACCCGCACCTCCTGGGCCATCTCTCCAAAGAAACAAGTTTTACTTTGTTTGCTCTAAGTGCCAACCAAAAGGCAGTTCCCTGACATGCCAACAGGATTCACAATCAACACAGCAGGAGGACCGACCTGTGAGGAGCTAGACATTTATGACATTCCTGGAGCCTGCATACCACAACTGGAAATTATATTCACTCACAGGACTCCCTCATACTGTTATCAGAACCACAGACTCTGTTATGAACCCGTACTACTGCTCATATGCAGACTATATATTTCCCCTAATGTGTTCAAACTACCTCCTACCTGCCCTGTCCAGACTCTAGCTGCAATACTGAAACATGTGAAAACAAAGTTGGGCAGTCTCTCCTGTTTTCTTTTTTTCCACATGCTCATTCACTTTATGTATTCTAATTCCTTTACTATTTCATTTATTTAAAGATAATTTTCCCCAAAAGATCATCTCTGGTTCATAAATTCTTATTGAGGCATATCGGTGGACGAATGGTTAAATTAGTTATATGCAACAATTATGACAATGTCAATAAAAGTCACCATATTTTGTACAAGGCCACACTGACAACAACAGAGAGAGCAAGGGAAAGAAGGTCCCCTTGTCTCAGTTTCTTGTAACAACCCTGACCGTACAATGAATTATATGGTTGCTGTAATTTCTGAGGCAGCCAGGCTGATTGGGAGCCACTGCCAGCCTGCACCGTGCTCTGCCTTCATTTCCTTTGTTCTAATTTCTATTTCTATCCTCTGGACATGATCCTCATTGTCAGTTGTCAACTTCAGCGATTGAATGGCCTCATCAAGCCTCCCCAGAGTCCCCTTCTCCAAGGCAGTCTTGGCAGGAGGGCACTGTTGACACTGCCCATGTCTGCTTTTCTCTCAGAGACACTGGCACTTTAGCCTTTTGGTATCACACTGACTGATGTCCTAGTACATGGTATAATTTGTTGGAGCACTTACTAGGGCAACAATTGTTAAATAATGGTTACCACTGTCATCCCTGATGCTTGCCTGCTGTGATCGTTCATATTTAGAGATTTGGATGACATAAGGGTGTGTTGGGAGAAGTGTGATATGAAGTGTTGCATGGCATTTCTATGTCCAATGCTTTGCTGATTGGCACTCAAGAACAAATAGATGCAATTGTTTTTATTATGCTTGAAATAAGCACCATTTTGTACTGTCCAATATATAAAATATGTAAGAAAGCTAAAATATGAAAAGGGCAATCATCTGCTTTTAATTTAATTTGTCATATTGAGATCAAAGTCTTTCTAGGACAGTCTCTCTGCTAGTATCATCACTACAGACATGCATGCTTTGCCTTGGTGTTTTTAGATACTGTGTCTATATAATAAATAAACTGTCTACAGTTGCCTCTGGCTCTAGTTTCCTGACCAAATGTTCTTCTGCCATATGTACAAGAAACTAAAAAATAATTCTTATATCTGCTGCCAAGAGTGAATTTTATCACTCCCCACCTCAGCAAAACCAGTGGTATTTGTGTGCATGTGCAATGAGAAATTCAAAAAGCTGTAGACAAGCTAGTGCTGCAGTCTGATGTTTAGGTGTGGCCACTAGCATTTCTCTTGTGTAACTTAAGAGCATGAACCTCTGTGTGTCCCCGTTGTCTGCTTGTGAAAGTGCTAAGCTGGACAGAGTGTGCCTGGCCTTGCGTGCCCGTGGCCTTTTGTTTTGCCTGTCTGTGGACCTTCCTCTCGTGACAGGCCCTATGTTCAGGTGGACGCCCTGCCGAGCACCCTGCTGGCAGGGTAAGAGCTAGTGCACATCACCATGGGGACTGAATACAGACAGGCAAAGATGTGTCTCTCTCTCCTACTCTTAATAGCATCTTCATTTATGCAGCAGGCCTTAGTGCATTGCTAATGTCAGATTTTATGTTCATTTATTTATTTATTGTACAATGATTGAATATTGATTGGATATTTGGAAAAACTGTAGCATTGTTCCAGCTGTTTAACATTTGTATCATTGCAGTATCTCATCTCAACCAAAAATATAACGCATTCCTTAGGTTTATGCTATTTTACCCCCATACAGAAATGAGAATCACTGTTACCACCTGCTGTGTTCCATGTCTTCATTTGGAAATTGTATTTTTTTTATTATACTGTATTTGGCTTACTGTCTTTTCTCTGTTATTATTGTTAAGTTTGCAATTGTACTAATAGGAATGGAGAAACTTTTAACTTTTAAAGATGTATTCTGACCATCGCAGAATGTGGTCCTGTGCAGTCAGCTTAGAGCTGAGCTGCAACAATTAATCAATTAATTGGATTAGTAGATCAGCAACAAAAATGAATCAGCAACTATTTTTTATAACCAACTATAACTGTTTTAGTCATTTTCTGTGCTGTTTCCAGATTCTTAAAAACTGTATGAGGATTCAATGCTTTTCTTTTCCATAAACTAAATATCTTTTTGGACTGTTGATTGAATAAACAAAAAGATTTTGTCAGGGAATTTTCACTCTTGTCATTTAATCTCTTAATAGTGAAAATATTTATTTATTTTTTATTTATCCAAATGACTATTTTGATTTAGTCGACATACTCAAAACTTTACACCTTCCCTCTGGAGTAGTATATAATAACATCTGCTTTATTTAAAGGTGCAATGTATGAGATTTAATGACATCTAGTGGTAAGGTTACAGACTGCAAAGTTCAGCAAAGCTTTCAAACATCGCAGTAAACAGCCTTAATGGCTGTTTCCGAGTAATGACCCTAAATCTAAGAAAAATTGCACACTTGGAAAACAAGTACGGCAGACTTGACCGTGCAAAGGCTAACAGCGGCTTACTTGACCACACTGGGTTACCCAGCACTGGCCATGTTCTAGCTAAAGCTGACAAACAAAAATGTGCATTTATGTTAACTTTACTTGTTAGGCTGAATTACCTGTAAAGCAGAAAACAGGCAACTCTGACATCATTCTGGAAACATTTGTCACTCATCAAGGATTTCCTTCAGGGAAAGGCCACACTATGTTTATCCCTGTCTTGTGCCATCACCTATCCTGTTTCTTCATGCCTTTGCTTCTTTGATAATGGAGGTTCACGCTGTCTTCCTTTTTTGTATTAAAGTATAACTATATCCCCCATTTCTTCAAATTATAGTTCTTAAACTCACAATGTTTCTTTGTTTCTGACATTACTACTTCTTTGTCTTCAAAGTGTCTCTAAATCCAAGCTGCATGAAATACATGAAAACACAAATTTCACACTCTGGAACCAGCATGTGGGTTGTCCATTCCAGGTGACCACAAAAAAACATGGCAGCCTCCATTATAGGGGACCTGCTCCTACACAGATGTAAACGGCTCATTCTAAGCTACAGAAAATGGTGATTACAGATGAATGAAACTACTACAGCCCAACTCTGCTAATAAATCCTTCTAGATCTTACACACTGAACCTTTAAACCTATTAATATTATGAGGGTCAAATGTTTGTTTTCACTGTTCAGAAAACATCAGATCTGTGGGAAATTTTGAAAACTTTGAGCTATAATATGACTATGGCCACTGCACCTACTTTGTTGTTTTGTCTTCTTCCTCTGTTGCTTGGCATATTCTGCTGTTCTGCTAGAGGCATTTGCTGAACAAGCAGCTTTACTTCTGCCAGTTTATTGACTGTTGAAAGTCTAAATGCTACAGTGCAAATGTTTTAATGAGATAATTCCCAGAGAGCAGAGATTTAATTAAGTGTGCTTCATTGTTTTCTAGATCTTTTGTTCATCGGTGTAGTAATAATCAGAGAAACAAATCACTATTTGGGTCATTCATTGTAATCCACTTGAACAGGCTTTGTCTCAACTGTGTGTTGCTCTTCTGGCTCTGGATGTCATAAGTGTTTAATGAGGATTTTATCCATGAGACATTATACATGAGATGATTCAACTTGTTGAATGACAACCTTATACTTCTACTACTGTAAAACAGTGAGGTAATAAGGCTATAACTGAGCTTCTGTAAAGTAAGCCATAGATGGCTTTATGGAAAACTCCATCACTGTTTGACCTGCATTTGCAGTTATTCACCACTGTCATTTAGAGTAAGACTGATTACTTTTTACACGTTCAGCTGTAAACACCTTCAACAAATACATTATTGTTCAACATCCTACATCTTTTAATAGCAGTCAAGACAAATGCAGTCTGGCATGAAATGCCTAGATCTATAGCCAAGAATATAGGACAGTTCTCTTTGGGCAGTGAGTCTCACAGGTAGATGACCGATTTTATGACTACTCTGAAAACACTTTTCAACCCTACTCCTACTCACCGACACAGACTGTCCTGTAAAATATGATGGTATAAGTCGACTGCGCTAGCATGTCATTAGGACAAACCCTTATGTGTTGTGGCGACATCTAGTGAATGTATTAATTATGACACGAGCAAAGGAGAAAGTATATAGAGGCATTAAGTCTGTGAGGAGGTGGCTGGATGGCTAAGTATGCAAAACATAGGACTTCTCCTCGGGAGAGCTGAGGCCATTTCCAGTGTGTGGCTTGTGATTTTCAATAGTTTTTGTTTCTATGCATAACCAAGTAGTTTCTTCCTAAACCTAACACAAAGTCCCAATAGTCTGCTAGCTAGCCATTGTGTTTATGGCTGTCTCCGTGGTGACAGAGGTCCGAAAAACATGGCACATGATGTACAGAGCTGTTAATGTTGGCATCATTGTTGCAATTCCTTCTGTTCCTGTAGGAGCAATCTGTTGCACTAGCAACACATTCCATGGATCCTCCTCATTACTGACCTCTCCTTTTCATGTTCAGCTCTGTAATACACGTAAGTTGATGGATACAGGCAAATTCTTATTTACATACATCTCAAAAATGTACTTATTTTTTGTTCTGGATGTTGGTGTGATTGCATCCCTATTGTCCTCATTATAAAGGTTGAGAAACAGCGAGTGAGAGTGATGGGGTGGTTAGAGAAAAGAATGTACCAGCAGAATTCTTGTTCTCTGCCAGGCAGACACAAAAGCAGTGATGTGTCTAAGACTGGAAATACTGCTTGCTTACAATATGGGCTGCTTGAGCTGCCTGTTCACCTCACATTCATTCATTTTCACTTTGGTGTGAGAGAACTAGTGTGACACTGTGATAAATGTACAGGATATTTGCTGTGGAGATATTAAGAAAAACATTTACTAAAGTGTGATATACAGTTTTGATATACTTAAAACAATTAATAGATATTTTGTTTCATTTCACAAGTATTAAAAGTAGCAAAGAACTAATTAAAAAGATACTGTACACTTTTGTCAGCTCTGCTTAAAACGAGAGGAGCACATGGTGGACAACCTAACACCCAAATGTTCCTCTCAGTGGAGTAATGTTTAAACACAAGGCTCCAGTTTGGCTTGTCCCTAATGCCAGATTAGACCAACATGTCCAAACTTGTTGGTACTGTCCCCCCTGGAAGATGTACAGCATGTGCCACTGTCCTGCAGACTGGATGTTTTTTACAGAAATAACAAATCTAAAAAAAATTGAATACAAAGAAGATTCCAATCCAGTATATGGTGTTTGAGAGTCAGATCAGATGAAAATAATTAAAATGAAAGTTGAAATAAAAACAAAAGTAGTCACACAATTTTGTGTCTCATCACATACAGTAGGTCTATAGATTGTTATTACATTTTAAAATAATAGTCAATAATATTTTATTTTGAAAATTCTAGGACAAAAGTCGCTGTGCCAAAACAGAAACGGTATTTTCAGGTTTAGCATTTAGATCCATCTTATTTACACAGTCCTTGGCGCATTCTGCAGTTGTTGGTCTGACTTTTCTAACACACGACTTCCCCTTCACTCTCATCTCTACTCCCTCTACTTCACAATTCATATTCTTTGAAAAACATGGCTATGGCACATTTTTGGAGTGAGAAGGCTAAAACGCATTAACTGTATCAGGTGTGTACATTTAATTCTGTGCAGCCTTTTATGGGGAGTGCACAGAACCATCTGTCTATGTCAAACAACATTTATTATTTATTCTTCTTTGAGAGCACAAGAGTGTTGTGGTGACAGGGGCCAATATCTAGATGGGTTCTTCGAGTGCATCTAACCCCCATTTTGCCATTGCACCCTCCAGGACATGCTGTCACTGTGGATTAGTTTAAAGTGCCATATTGGTCCCTTTGTGGAAATTACTGTGTTCTCCATTTACTTTACTAGTCTGTTAGGAGTTAACAGTTTCAAATTAAGAATGTAGCATTGCTTTTCAAGGTGGATATTCAGTACATGAATAAATTACAATAATCATATCTTAATCTAAAGAAACTAAAAACCAAAAAAAACAACTTTTTTTTACTTATTTGACTAGAAGTAAATTATTTGAAACTGCACTAATGATTTTCTGCTGCTGCTGATTAAACATTAAAGCTGCAATCATCAATACTTTCATATTAACAAATGTCTGAAAACATAGTGACAGATCTACAATACGACCCAACTGCAGCTGCCTTCTAATCAACTAGTGTGTTTCAGCTAATCGTTTTGGTTTAAGTTGATTGCATTTGTTTGTTTGTCCAAGTAATAAGAAGAACATAATGCTTAACAATAATGAAAACGGGTTTGTGGTGACATTAATAAACCCAAAACAGTTTATAAGGAGATCTTAAAAAATAAAACTTAGCAAGAACATCTCAATTGCAATCTAAAATTATAGTGTATACATTTAGGAAAACAATCACATCGGCACAACCTGCAAAAAAAAAAAAAAAAAAAAAAAAAAAGAATTAAATGTACCATCTCGCCTGTGACATAACTCAGATGCTAAGCATACTCTACAGCTGTTTCAGATTGTGTGGCTCAAGTTCCAAAGGAGAATTTAAAGTTTGTTAGAGAGATGGATTGTCTTGCAGTATGATGATATTTATTTGCACAGCAGTGCTCGCTTGAGTCTGAGTATTGACAGAAAGCTGCTCAATATTTTGACTGAGGAACCAAATCAGGTTGCTGATATAAATACATGTAAAATATACATTTATTTTGAGGGGAAAAAAAGTTAATGGAAAGGGGAGACGGAGTCCAATGGGGCTGCAAAATGTAAAAGATCTGATACATCTTTTTTTTTTATGGAAGTATCTTTTTGAGGTTTGTATGCATCTTGTCCACAGGTACTTAGGGTGTGACAAATTACAGCAATTACTCTGATGAAGTTCAAGGATGACAACATTATGATGATGTAATAATGAGTCCAGCCCATCTGACAAGTTCTAATAGGAAAATGCCAAAGGACATTTTAGTGATGAATGAGCACCTCCTCGTGTATTGCCTTTCTGTCGAACTCAACTATAACCTGGATCTAAATAAACCAAAAGTCTAAAATGCTCATGCCTGGCATGAAAAATGTATTCAGAGCAAAATGTAATATCCTGTCTGGAGATGCTTAGACTTTCAAATTAATGCATATCTTTTTAATTGGATCTGAAGCATCTGAACTGTCATTTGAATATTTAATTACTCCATTTTATTTAATTTTACCTTTTTAAGACTATTTGATTAAAATGGTAACTCAGACTATAGAAATATTATGGACTCTACTATAATTTTACTATGCCAATAGCAGCAGTTAAATACCTCACAGGCTCATAAACACACAGTAAACACGCAGCTCCAAATGTAACATTTTCATCAATATGCTCTTTAGACAGCCACCTGAAGAGTAACTCATATCCCTACTCTGGTTTACATCACAGATGAACACTTGAGTTGCCGACTTGTGCTCGAGTTGCACTCGTGTCCCACATAAACAGACTTCAGGCTTGACTGGCAACTCACTTGACTCCAGAACTGACACAGACTTGTGAATAATGACTCATGAACATCAAGAGTCTTTGACATTTCTGTAGGAGGAAAGTTTTCCTTTTTACAAACATCTGTAGTCTTTTAATGCATCAGTGTGCATCTACCAACCGCCGACATGTAACACCCAAACATCACCCAAAAGGACATCAAAACATTTGTGCTTAACAGAAAAACTGCTTCCTGTAAAGAGTGTGGGCAAAAGATAAGAGACACCATGTTGACCATGTCCAATTTGAAAACTCACCCAGACAGGTCAGTGCTGCTTAAATTCTGTAAGTTAACTAAGTGAACCTGGAGTTACAACGCTATGTGGAGCTTCAACTCCCTATTATTATTGTTTAACCAATGGCCAAAGAAAATCCTAAATATTGAACATGGCAATACCAGAGGTTAGTATATTTTAATTGATTAAATTATTAACAGCAATTAATCAATTCCGATTATCAATACCATCTCTACAACTGGTGAAACCTATTAGCGTTTGCCTTTAGAATCCATTAGCCTTAAAGGATTGCTTCTGTTATATTAGGAACACTTCAGACCCCCTGCTGTGGAAGGGCCGGCAGGAACAGCTGGGAGTGTGGGCGAGGCAGCTGGTGGCCAACCTCCAGACCCCTCGCTGCTCCTCTAATGGCCCCGCCAGCCCCTCACTGTCACTGCTCGGTAAAACAATCTCCCAGGGGTGAAGTGGCCACAATTATAAGATGGAAATGTGTGTAAATACGCTTCAGAAGGAGAGAGCCAGTGACAGAACATTAAATATGAACGGCCGGTCTTCGGGCCCACTAATGGGTTTGGTCATAAGTGAACACATTAGGACTGGGACGGTGTTTGTGGGACGCTGTGAACTGCCTGAGGATTTGCTTTCTTAGAGCGAGTAATGATTGGACATTGAATAGATCATTATGCTGCATTGCATTTGTGGCCTGCATCAATCTCAACAATTTTAAAAATTCAACTGTTTAAAACTACTGTTAAAATTTTAAGCCTTTAGAGTCTTAAGCCTTTTTAAATAAACCTGGGGAGCTTAGACTAACTAATATGTCAGTGAACCTTTGCTGACTTTATTTAGTTAAAGTTGCACTTTGGTAATGCAGTGCTGGTGCAGTAAAATGGAAGGACCGGACTACTACATTTTGACTGATTTAGGACTGCCCTGTCAGCGCTTGAATGCCCCATGCTAAACACCGATCAAACCAATCAATACTTCCAACTGAATTAACACACAAAGGTTATATGACCAGTGGGCGATATTCAGCCAATATTAAAATGTGTCATGGTGTAGTAGAGGGAATGGGTAAAAAAAAATAATTTGGCTTTTGGGAAGTTTTGGTCATAAATGTTCAGTGTGTTGTGACATTAGGACAAAAAAAAAAATCTGAATTTATGATAACACGAAAACAAAATCATTAACAGGACTAAGGAAATAACTTCACTGACCATAATCATCACTGAAGATGATTACATGATGTATGTACGACAACCTGCAACCTAGTCTCTTTACATCACTGTAACGTAGGCTGTGAGTCTCAGTGCAGCTCTAACAGCTTGTTGTCCAGTGCCATAACGCTAAATCTATTACACCTGCAATGTTTTGTGGTAACATAACAAAATGACTTAAATTTGTGGTTTTCTGCTCTTAAAAGCAACAGTGTAGGTCAGTGTTTAAAAATGTCTGAGCCTATATTATCTTATTAGTGTGCCTTCAGTTGGCATGTTTCCTGGTGTGCTACAGTATATGCAGGATTATTTTAGTTAATGGGAATAAAAAACTCAAATGAGTTCTTCAAATAAATTAAACCATTAAAAAACTTTTTTAAACTTAATATTCTAAATTTCACCACTGTCATTACTTTTGCTGTAACTATTTTTTTGCCATGCACTTCCACTATAAACAAAAACAACAAAAATAATAAATATCAGCCAGCATTATAGGTTTTGCTAACTACTCACTTGCTCATTCAGTTCCATGGGAGTGTGTCTCCAAACCTTTGACTGGCAGTGTAAAATTGAGACATGCTTGACAGATCCAAATGATAATCCTCAAGTCTCACTGTTTATCAAATTCAAAGAGATCAGTCTGCATTTTATAATGTTAAATCACATCAGAGGATACGTACGCTTTAGACCTGGCTAGTTATCTGTAATGCCTTTGGGTCACTGTTGTTAGGAAGAGGAAAAAAAACACTGTCCCCCGAGTGAGCCCTGTCCCATCGAGGCTTTACTTGAGATTTGATCTCAGAGTGATATTCATCAGCTGTTTAGACATGATTTATTATGCAGCATTAGTTCTTGTTTTTCCTTTGTCAAGCTTTGCAGAATAAGGTACACCCTAGGCTGTAGAGAATTACACTGATAGAGCATCATTTCTTTCATGAGGCGGCTTTTAATCAAGTCACACCATATACTTTAATGACATGACCAATCATTTGAATTTAATAAACTCTTGTATTTAAACGATATGATAAACACAACTAAATGCCTGACAGGGTATATCTCCTCTAATTGGAGACATTTGAAGATGTGACTCTTTATCTCCTACCAGTGATTACAAGCATGCCCTGCCCTAATCCACTGACTTTAAAATATCACTTAAAGAGGGAAAGAAGATTAATGTTTATGGCCAGTAATCCCTGACGGTGATATATGACTGCTGCCATTGCCTTGGTTTCTTCAACATCTTGCATGCAATCTAACATTCAGTATGCTGGAGAGATCACACTGCCTTTTTGAAATGTATCTTTTTCTTCAGTGTTTGTTAAGCGATGCTTTCACCTTCATAAAGTATTTCTTATGTCAGCACTGACACCTTCTTAGAGGAACATCAAGGCCATGTCCGGGTTAGCCGTCAAAGTGTAAAGCGTGTCACTGTACTCTCTTTATAGCCATTGTAGCCATATGGCTCTGTTACAGAAAATGGCTGAGTGGACGGTACATAATTCACCCCTCTAAAAATGAGATGTCCCCATTTATGGAGACCCAAGAGGAGCCATTGTATAAATCACTGCAGGTCATGTCTTACTCCAACATACAGACAACAAGCATTTTCAATGAGAAACATAAATAAATCATTCTACTTCTACTTAGCAGTCAGGACTGGAAGGTTATCTTCACAGAAAAGCTCCAACTATTTGCTAAGACAAAGTATCAACACTGAAGTAATCCTTAAACACGGGGCATTTTAACTTAGTGATCAAGCGGTGCGATAGATGAAGGGCAACTATGTTTCCCTAAAAAGAAAGAAAAACTAACTTTTTTATGATCTCATTTACCACTAACTTTGTTTTTCTGGATACATACACACTGGACTAACACAACATCATCTACTGTACAAGCCAATCTGATCATTTAACACTCTTATAAAGTATGACTCAATTGTAGCACATTCCCTATTTTTTTTTTATCCTCCATCATAGTTTAATTGATGAAATCATTGTGTTTTGTTGAGGAAAGATCAATGCTAACTGAAAAACGAGCACCTTGATTTAAAGAAAAAAGAAAGAAAAAACCTGGCATCTCATAAAACACTAAGATGCATATTGTGCAGACATTTTAAGGGACAACATATTTAAAATTACCTAACTTGTGGAACTGATTCAAAGGCTGGTACAAAAACAAATTAAGTAATATGTCTAAATGCTGAGCACTTCTACTCAAGTGGTGTTTAACATTTGTAGCAGATGACTTTTTTTCCTAGATTAAGCTTTCAGCCAGTTGAAGATATTTTGGACATTTTGTGCAGTCAGAATGTTGAACACATTGACTGCAACTGGAGTTTAACCTAACATGTTCAAGGGTTCTGTGATATATGCGTCTGTTTGTCACACTTACAAGCTGTTTCTAAATGTCAATACTACATTTACTTCTACCTTTAGGAAGCAGTGTACTGTTTACTGAGGCTGTGAAACAGGCTGCTTTAATAATGTGGCTGTTATTAAGGTGACTGCCATATTTAGGTGTTTATGGAGACCTTCTCTCTGCCAAGGCATGTATATGTCCCTGTTGGACCTGTAATTAAAACACAGACTGTTTGGACTCGATTCGTACACCTTGTTACTTTGAAAACACAGCTAAGACATTTGATTTAGGATCAATTCACTGAACGTAGCTGTAGTAGTTCCACAGGCACTTCACGTTTTTGCTATTATTGTTTATTTAAATTCATATGTCCTCTCCCCTGTCCTTCTATCTATTTATTGATTTCCAAAACTGAATATTTAATACTTTACTTTTGAGGGGCAGGGGCAATAATAACACTTGTATGAACTTTACTTTGTTTTAAAATTGTGGTGAAAATATGTATCTTTTCTAAAACACAATGTCATTTTAATGTGGTCTCAGTTTTAATGGTGATTGTTTCCTTTCCATTCTGTTTCTTAACTCATACAGTATAACATAAAATAATGGTTTTCTTTCTGTGTACTGGCTTTTAGCATATTGCAATCCTGAGTAAGCCTTTTGTATATGTTTATTATGGCTATTATGGATTAAAGACATTCTAGATACAGTAGAAAGAGGTCAAGTGAGTTTTCTTGTACTACTTGGAAGTGATATTCTTGAAAAAGGTATAATATCACCAAGATCTAAATTATATTTATGCACACACACACACACACACACACACACACACACCTCAGAATGGCCAGCACACTGATCCATGTGCTTTGCTCCTCTTTTATCTATGGACACTCTCTTAATCAAATGTGAATTGTTAAATGGTACCATGTCTTGAGTTGTAAAGTCTCGGCTGAAGTAGAATGTGTTAGCATCAGATTTCCAATACATGTTTTTAATGAAAAGCCGGGCTTTCATCACGTGGGGTGTAGGCAAGTGTTTGCTCAAGGCCACTGAAAATATGAACTTTCCTTCTGAAGACCTGTTCAAATTGAGTGGGGCCGGAGAGGGGAGCTGGAGTTCTGCCCGATCTCTGGACCCCTTGAGGACCCATAGCAGTTATCTTCTAGGTTGCTGAGGGCATTTTTAATCAAAACCTCCAAAACTAAACCACAGTCACATACATGCAAAGACAACACACACACATATACACACAGACACACACACACACACACACACACACACAGAGAGAGAGATAGAGAGCTGCATAGAACAAGCTGAACAGCAAGGTGACTTGCTTTGTTTTGTTTTTTAATTGGCAGCATTACACATAAACTGATGATGCAAGTAAGTTTATGCATTTGACATATTTTTAGTATACAGTATACTATTGAAGCACTAGTGCTGTGAAAAGAAATGCATTTTAGGTGGGGGAAGTAAAATCTTTAATGTTGTTTTGCAATATCATCGAGGGATACAGATACTGTAAGTACCTCGGAAAGATACTCCCTATGAAATCTCTCATTCAGGTTTTATAAAGTTTAACACAACAACTACACAATTCCCATCACTTGAAAACAATAAAACTGCTTACATTTTTTACCCCACTTGGTAAGATGCTAATGTCTGCACCTTTATTTAGATTTCAACCAATTTTATTTTGACATCAGATATGGGTAAACAAGGCTTATTAGCATGACTCTAATGAGATCTCTGCCATGACTCTATAATTAGCTCACAAAAAGCACTTCTCCGATTTTCCAAGTTACATCAAAAGGAAGTCTGACCTAATTATAATTCAGAGTCCCATGCAGTTTTCTTTGTTTACCTTTTTGGCTAACAGACTCCAAACTACATATTGGTTGACAGCTATCATCTGTGAGATTTCCATATTTTCCCGCCCCCTAGCTAGTGATTTCTGCCTTTTTTTAGAGGTGTGACACACTTTCACAAGACAAACTCTGCCAGCAGACCTTATGGTGTAAATAGTGGGGATGAAGCTAAACCACAATAAATACTGGAAATGCCAAGTTCAAATTATAACATAAAAATGGCAAATTATGCATTGGTTTTCTACAGGTTGCAAATACTGTACATTTGTAGGGACAAGTCCTTCTGAGAAACTTCAACGGCTTTGGTCATTAACATCAAAACACACCTTAACCTTTTTAAGCCTGAGGGTACTTGGCCAGATTCATGGCAGTCTGCCTTTAAGAGTACTGATTAATATCTTGCAAACTAAGATTCTCAGCAGATGGCTGTGGTAGATAAGAGGTTGGGGCATCAGTAAACCATTAGGATTTAAATGTGACCACAGCATATATAATGGAAATTCAGCTATGATGTTCAATGAGACTTTGTCAGGGACCACACTGTTAAGCAGGAAATCTGTCCTCACAGAGGCGCCCCTGGGGAATTATTAAAAATAATGGAACTCATCACTGAAACAAGGTGCTTTTGGACCAGACAGTTCTAGGGACTCCCCCATCGGGGAGCTCCCTCCAGAACCACCTTCACTGAGCTTTTTTCCTTTTGCATTCACACCAACAGTAGGAATGCTGAAGTAACACTTAAAGCTGGCTTACTGTTAGTGACTAGCTAACAAGCTCACAACGGTTAACATATAGCAAACATACATCACAGATAAGTATTTTCTTTATATGTTGCTAATTATATAATGAGCCACTAACCCTCTGTAGAGGCTTCTGCTGGTGGACTGCAGCTCCACATGCTGCTGGTGATGGCTATCATTCACTATTCTTTACACAGTTAACATGCTTTTTAAAAAATTACAGTTAGTGGGTGCTGCAGTTAACATACACTTACATTACTCATGTTCCTATTGTGCTTGGACAGTGCCTACTCTGAAGCAAGAGATAAAAAAGTCCCTCAAAACATCCTTCTAAGAACTATTATCATTCTCATTACCTGTGGTGCAGACACACAGAAAAAGGGGTATTTTGACCAACAGTTCCAAGAAATCTGAAAACGTTCCTCCAGTCTGTATCTATGTATATTAGACCTACTGACCCTAGATCACATATCACTCACACTTTAGTTGGTATCGTTCTTTTCAAGTTTTTCTTACTTAACTTGTTTAAGTCTAAGAGTTCAAAATGCATTGTACCTAGTAAACGCTGCCCTGTAGCTGAAGACCACCGCAGCCAGGTGATTTGGTGTAAACTGCGACTTGAGCATATAATTGTAACCTTATGGACTGATGGTTTACATGGCAACAAATGCCTGCTACAGCTGCCCGTGGAACAGTGAAATGGAGCATATGATTGTTATCATAATGAGAAAGATCTGGTTCGTGTGTCGCTGGAAGGGTCCTGTTCGTTATAGTCTAAGATAGGTGTGTTGTTGTTCAGGTTGGAAGACTTGGTTGCGAACACAGTTCCAGATTCCCCACTGTCCGAATTTGAAATACAGTCCTTCAGGAGTCTTTGAGTACTTGGCAATGCTTTCAAGGTGTGACAAACATCAATATTGTATTGAATACAATAAAAAAACAAATGCTTTAGAAATTTTAAGTAAAATGAATCACAAATTTGAATGTGTCTGAAGCAGTAAATGTGCCCAAAATAAATAATAATAACCTAATGGATAAGCCTTATTTCCTACACTGTTAGATTTTCTTGTGTGCATTTGCCTATGTTGCTGCTGTTTTAAATCTGAAGACTACATTGATTGCCATGTGAAGCCTAGAGGAATAAAAGATCTTTGTGTTACCTACTACATAAAGGGATAATTATTCTGTCACTCAAGCCTTTGCTTTGCCACAGATAGTCCATTGTTTTCAGACGTTGCTCCCAGGGTCAACACACTAAACTTGTGACAAAAATGATTGGTTGAGAAACTATGAAGTAGCCAGCAATAGTGGAGCACATCTTTCAGTGACATATTGCCCAAAGTCTAAGTATTTCTCTCATTTTCCTGGAACCACTGGAGAGGTAAATTTTTGAAGTGAGTGAGTCTGTTTTTACAAACAAAGAAGCTTATGTCTTTTTAATCATTTAAAATGGTCTTATAGTTGTAAAGTGCTTTTTCTATGCATTAGAGCACACTCAAAACACTTTCACACTACTTGGCCATTCACCCACAGGTAACATCGCCAAGAGCAACTGGGGATTCAGTATTTTGCTCAAGGACACCTTCACATGCAGAGTGGAGAAACTGGGAATTGAACCGCAAACCTTGCGGTTAGAAGACAACCTACTCTACCTGCTTAGCCACAACCACCCCTCATTAACCTGCAGAATTCAAGGCCAGTCGCCCAGATGCTACAGTCCTTGTCACAACCAAGTGATTTGAATGTTATCGACCCTATTCAGATCATCAGCTGGACATGATGGTGTTAGGTAGCAGCCATAGGAGCAGCAACTAATGATGTTGAGCAATAAAATCATTTTAAATGTCATTACAATTTTATTTTATTATCAGCAACTGTGACAGAAAAAAATTAATTTGCTATTGCTGTATTATTCATTCTTCAGTGTGTGGAGATACATATCTCCTTGTTTTTAAAATCATCTGATCTGCATAGGTTGACACTTAGACTTTTGGCTTTTCCATATCTTTGTAATGGCTTTATTTGTAAAGTGCAGTTTAATGTGTGCAATAAATTGGTCCAAAGGACATATATCATTCACTGTGTGACTTAAAAACGTTTGCAACAAGAGACCAGTGGCCAGAGCTACTTGCATTATAATGTATTAGTAGTCAGTAGAGAACATAGGGTGTTAATTGTGGCTTGTGACTTGCATTCAATCTAAGGCAACCCTGCTGTCAGTGACCAGCTCTTGTTGGCAAGAGCATGTGGTCTAACACACAAAAGCATCAAAATACTAACAGGCCTGGCACACTATTCTGCCTGGTAGAAGAATTATTCATTTTCTCTAGTTAGACATGAACATTTGAGTCTCCTGAATCAAATCATAGTGTCCGTACTCAAACTATGACCAAGAATATTGAAAAAGCCACCTCAGTTATCTTGAGAGAGAAATGTGGAAAATAATTACTTTAGTGTACAGTGGCAGCATACAAAATACATGTTCACTGTGTACTTTCTAAGCCAAGTAAGAAGTAGCTAAATTGCCATGATAACAGTTCACAGCCATCAAGTGCTGCAATATTCTCTTGACATTTCAAATGGGCTCATTTCTAACACCACGGCTGTCAGTCTGTAAAATCATCTTTATATGCTGTATATTCATAGCTTTCAATATGTCAGTCGAAACTTTAAAGATCTTCAGCTAACATATATGCTCCGGGTTAAAGCAGAACCTCACCTACCTAGGGTCGGTGGTGATGGAGGGGCTCGTCTGTGCTGCTTCATGTTGGTAAGAAGTGCCATGCTGCTTCATGTTGGTAAGAAGTGCCAAAGTGCCTTTTCACTGTAGAGCTGCACAACAAAGGCAAAATCAATAATGCATTATTTATTTTATTTGACTCTAAATTAACTGGAATAAAAAAGGCAATAAATAACTACTGCTTGTAATAAGGGGGGCTCCTATTTGCCTTGATTCACTCTCTATTTAATAAATATCAGTCAAGCTATTTTTCTGTAGATAATCTCTACATATTTCCCATACCCTCCCCAGACAACAGAAACAAATTGCTTCCAATAACAGAAAACTGATTCTACATCATGAAAGAAATGTCTGCATGGGTAAATGTTTTAGATATTGTTTACTAGCCACATTTTTAGTGGCAACCATTTTTTGTAAACATAACAAACCTTTTAAATTAGAGACTCATTGCCCTGACTGCTTCTACCTGCCGGGGGAGTTTAGTTTTACAGATGTAGCATGTAGTATGTATGTGTTAAATTATGGGGTTTAAAGCCAGAGTAGTGTAATTTTTGCAATGCCTTTGGGTTTTTGACTTTTGCCTTCATTCGTAAACATGATGATAACATGGAGAAAACCAACCAGCAGCAACTGACAACACATCATCATCAAGGGCACCCTTCATTTATGCCATTAGGTATACTGGATTTAATTGAATTAGTTTCTATAACTCCTGTTTGAGCACTGGTTCCTCCGGAGAAATTTCATCGAGTGAATTATAAAATAAATCTGCCAATAGAAGAAGAGGTCTAGTGGTAATATTGCATTTCTGTTCAAATCTTTGGTATAATGAGCTTAGATTTCAGAGCAATGAGCAAGACGGTACTGAAGGAAGCCGAGGAACTCCAGGGATATAACTTCTTAAATCATCACGTCTTTTATGTCAGAACTTTACAGACACTTGGAAATAGATACAAGCATGGAAGCAGAAAGACATTTAAATGGAACATTAGCAATTTATCACACTTTTCTTCAGTTAGACTAAGAGAAGTTTTAAATAAGAAATGACTGCTGCACAGTGCAGCGTCTCCAAGATACACCGCTCGAATACTTATTTTCTATCCAACTTAAAAAAATATACAATATTATGTTCAATATCTACACAAACTTGTAGTGGGCAACAAAAATTGAGTTTATGCTGTTTATTGTATCAGTATTTGTAACCAATGTTTGTCAGTCAATGTTGGAGAAAAAGATTTATGCTCACCTAAAGCCAAAATCCAGTTACAGTAAACCTAGAACCCTTGATATCAGTGTGTCTATACATAAAATATTTAGCAGCTATAGTGTTATTAGCTGTGATTTACACAATCCCTCTAAACAGAAAAAAGTAACATATCAATCACTGGCTCAACCTTCTCACAAAATACATGACAGAGTTAATAAAATCCAGCACAAGGGCAAAATATCAGCTTTTAACGGCATTGGGAACACACAACGCTGTAACATCTGTTATCTATATTTATATCCCTAATGTTTACTTACACATAATATAATCACATTTAATTGTACATAGTTCCCCAGATTCCATGCAACACCCGCACACCACCTGTACACTCATTATACACACTTAGTCTTATGTTCTTTTGTAAATGCCTTGTATCCATTGGTGTGTCTGCCACATCCTGCCCTGTTAGTGTCCTATTTTTGTGCAGCAATAAAAAAGAAAAAATAAATTAAATAAGAATAAATTAATTAAATGATTGCTCCCATTCCGTGTAGGTGGTCTTAAGAGATTTTTGTCAAAATGAACATGGCTTGAACAATGTGATCACAGGCCCCAACTCTGTGAGATGACTTGGGGCCAAGCTTTGTGCTAGAAAGGGAGATCATCCTCATAGGAAGACTGAAAGAATGTATTGCTCCAGCAAATGCAAGTGTAAGTGACAAAGGCCTCTAGTGACCATAGGAATTGTGATTTCTGTGTGTCTGAAGCAAAAGAGGAAATAAGTTGAAGGGATTAGAGTGCATGCACTCTTCAACAAAACATCAGAGACTCCCCTTGAAGGTCATTTGTCCATAACCATGATTTTTCCCCTCACCTTTTCAGAACATTAGAAGTGACTTTTGTAGTCACCAAACTGCCCATCACGCAATCACCACTTAGGCTCTAATCTAAACTACCTTTTAGTCCAAAAAAAAAGTCATGCACACAGCTCATCATCACCAGAAGCCTGTGTCATGACTTTAAAATGCACCCGTGTCGAACGTCCAGCATCACCTTTCTGGCGAAATGCTGCACTGGAAGCATTTTACAGAATATTTATTGCAGAAACTGGTTTCCTTCTACCTCTCTCCTGGGAAGACAGAGAGAGAAAAAACTCCTCCCTCCTCTAACTGACAGTATAACTGGTTACAGAATCAACATATGACGAGAGATTCTATTATGAGGATTAAACTTTTGGAGGGCATCTGTCTCTTTTGATAAACAGATGTTTTCTCTACCATCCTCCATCCGCCTTTTAGGCCTTGCTAAATCCAATGTTCCACTACTCCTGATGTAGGCTACTTCCACCTCTTCGCTATTTTACTTTGTGCAGGCTGCACCACAATGTTCCCACCACACTGCAGCTGCTTAAAGCATGAAGATACTTGTGCTGTTATTTTAGGCAGATGGACTGTGTAGTTACTTTGCATGACCTTTGTAGTTAGTGACAATTTTATTTATGTTTATCCAGCTTTGCCAAGTGTGGCTCAATTTTTTTGTCTAATCCATAAGAAACACTACTGCACTTTTATTGGAAATCATTGAGTGCATGTGAGAGCTTTCATGAACTAGCTGCATTTTGAATAATTGTGTTCTTTATCAATTACATAAACCAAAACATTCTCCAGTCTCTTAACAAAATAGAAGGAAAGGTCTGTAACTTAAATATCAAATACAAATTTTTTAAACGAGACAAGAAGCCCTGCTGAAATCGCAAGAGATGAGAAGGTTTTGCAGACAAGAGGCAACCGCTGAATATTTAAGCGGTCACGTGCAACCACTGTTCCCACTGACAAAGTGTCCTCTGTGATACACAGGGGTGAAAACAATACATTTTATCTTACAACCTTGCCCAGCAGTTAATGATATTCTTCTTCTGTGTGACACCAGAAGAGAGACAGCATCAACATAAACCAAGGAAACCTGGAGGAATGTCCCTATTTTAATGAAGCAGGTTCAGAGTCTTTTCAACAGACCACTAAAGAGACACCGACTGGCAAAGGGGTTTGTTATGCATCATATTTATATATATAAATTAATTTAATTTAGAAGTAAAGTTACAATTATGTCAAATGGAAAAACCAAGATAGCAAAGTGAAGACCTCACCAATACAGATGAACTAAGAAGGAGCAGACAATATTTAAAAACAGCAAAATGAAAGGCATACTTGTGAATGACTCAAAGGGCAAATAATGAAAGAGACACTCGTACCTCTGAGGAGGACTTAAGTTATCTATGAAGGGCTTCCATTGAGGAGTAATCCTACTCTGAGTGTGGCCTCACTGCTTTATGACACCCAGAGTCACAAAAAACATTAGTATGTGTCTTTTTTGGGGGGTGGGGTAGTTTGATATAGTAAGAAAACTGAAAATCTGCCCCACTTCAAGTGAAGGCTTTATGCATATAGGCAAATAGCTAGCAGCAGAAGGCAATACAATCATTAAAAGCTAGAGTAATATGCTTTATATTAATCCTATTTTTGGGGTATATACTGTTAATCTTTGCAAAGTCACTTGCAATGGGACTCTGTATGAAATTATCCTCATTAGCTCTGTCCTGTAGTTTTTTCCTAAATCTCTACAATAAAGCGGTCTATCCAGGGGGGAATATGATTATTTTAAAATGAAAGCTTTAGTCCGTTCTCGCTGAGAACCCTTGAGACATGTGGATGCGAGGCGTTTGGCCACTACCTTGAAGATTATATAGTTCACAGTCACTCGAATGCTGTGATAACGTTTTCCATTCCATAAAAGTCCTTGTCAGTGCTCAGGGAATGACTGTGTGCCACAGGAGTGATTTCCTAAGAAAGATTGATAAAATCTTCTTACCTATATTCCTAAAGTAGGACCAAAAATGTGCCATTTAGAAAAGTTGTGGCCACTTACAGTACTACTGATACAGGTCCTTGGCCTCTATTTATCAAGCGACTCAGAGCAGGAAATCACTGTGATTCAAGGCTAACAAGCAGCTGCTCCATCTCTCCACCACTGAAGCTCTCTGCTGATTACCCACTAGAGCGGCCCTGGCAGAGCAAGACCTCCAGCCTGTCCTCGTTCATGGCCACGGCTAACACATGACCCACCGTCTTATAAAAATACACGTGCTGGCCAACCACATGCATTTAGTTCATGTCCCATCTCTAACTCCATCAGAGGTGATTCTCTCATCCGAGATAAATCAAAATCTTCAAAAAGCTGCTGCTTTTCTGGACTTAATTCCTTCATCTCTACCGCTTATTCCTGAACAGGGTCATGTGGGGTGCTGGAGCCAATCCCAGCTGACACTGAGCGAGAGGCAAGGTCCACCCTGGACAGGTCACCAGTCTAACACAAGTCTGACATGTAGAAAAAAATACCACACACACTCACAGACAATTGAGAGTCACCAATCAACCTAAGCTGCATGTTTTTGGACTGTGGGAGGAAGTACCCAGAGTACCCGAAGAGAACCCACGTAGGCACAGAGAGAACATCAGAACAACAGAAAGGCCCCGGGTTGGCCAGGGCTCAAAACCGGAACCTTCTATCTGTGAGGTGACAGCCCTAACCACCACTGTGCCACCCACTGTTTTGGACTTTGCATCCATAATTGCAGACATTTTTGTCCAAACCCTAAACACTGACATGGTTATTATCCATGTCTGGACAAACAACATATCGTGGCAGCAGTCGGAGCTTCTTTAGGAGTGAGGGCCTCCGTATTAACCGCCAGTTTCAGTTTGGATAACCTGATCCACATACCCTGAACCAGTAAAATGAAGCCTCTTTTAGTCCCAGATAACATGCCCTAAATAACATGGTAATCAAACCCCCCAATTTGGAATAAACACAGCTAGGTCCTCTGGAAGTACTGCTTGCCCTCTCAGGAGACACTGCAGAGGTGGATATGCCAGAGCTTGTGACAACACACATCTCCTTTCAGTTGTCTTAACAAGCAGAAGCAGCTACCTGCCATTTTAATTGCATTTCTCACTTCTGAGTAATCACAGAAGATACAGTGGCCCTCTGGGTAGTCAGCCAGCTGGAGCAGAAGGACACCGTGCGTCAAATTTATTCCCTGGCAACAAAAACCTCAGCAATAACAGAGAAAACTGCCCCTCGCAGATGAAACGTGTTAATTTTATCTCTTCAGTATATTGTAATTTGATTTTCAGACAAAAGCTTCTGAAAGGAAGAGGGGAATTGCAATTTGGGGGATATTTCAAGATAACACATTTGTGACCTCATTTATCTTTCAGTTCACTATAATAATTTATCATAAAGAAACCAAATGTAATTCAGGAAATAAAAAAAAGTATAAGTAATTTAGAAAGTGATTAGATTGTGTCAGAGACCTTGCACTTGGTTTTGTTTATGTACTGACCTTCAATATAGCGCAGAGTATTCCAGTTAATGTTTCATGGATAAAATATGGACAAAATATAAGAAATGACCATGAACCTAAAGCAACACTATGGACACAGTATTTTTTTAAAGCCTGAACAAGATACAGAATGCAAGTAGGCTACGTTTGAACTGTATTACATTATTTCTCTGCATTTTTCACATTTTGAATTATGGTGTATCTTGGTGATCAAATGTAGCCGTCATATATTTGGTTAATGTTTTTATTTAAAAAGAAAATGTACTGTTTCATAATCAACATGATTATTCATAGTCCCTATAATTTTGATGAAGACACCATGGTTTGTTGTTTTGTTACTTTTCATGGATTTTCCATTGGTGAGGAGCTACACAAATTTCATTACAACGGATCTTTTCCCAGGATATCTTTTGAGAGACCATAAAAGCCATGGAAAAAGTTTCCATTAGCATTACTGTGGTCAGTAGTCAATAAAAAAGAAAATTATTCAGTTTAATGAAGCTGTTATACAGTAATTCACTGCCAATCACCCCCAGGAGAGACATTTTATTCCTATTAAAGACAATCCAACATCCCTTTGCCATGGCATTAAAAAATACAAACTGCCATCTTAATCAATGTTTTCTGACATCTGTGTCCACTGACCGCTCCATGTCGCTCTATGTATGGGGTTTGTTTGCCTCACAGCACTTTTCATTTTCCAGCTGTGATTGTCACACATTGGTGATCCCGTCAGCTTACGATGTGCTGATAAGACAGATTTGAGAGAGATATCAGCCCTCGGACAGCGATCCACACAGCAGCTAGAGAGGCCTCACCCCTGTCACCTCGGAAAAGCTGGACTTGCAGAGGCATCATAGGTGGCATAAGCTCCATGTTGAAAATATGCTCAGATGTGCCAGATTTCCTCATTCCATGACAGAAGACACAAAAACAACAAGTGAACACAGGTCTTTGGGGTGTAATTGCATTCAGTTCTGTACCGGGCTATGTACAGTATGAAGCAATTGTGTTTCAAAACAAAACACTGTTATTGCATTATTGTGCGCAGACTGCTGTCCTCAGAGATGATACAGCAGCTTACAGTAAATTAGTTAGAAAGACCATGGTGGGAAGATGTGTCCGCTGTGTGTAAAACACTAGCCATTTTTGCTTCAGTAATTAATCTTCTAGGAATTTATTTACTAGTTATTTTCAGGCCTCTCATTATCTTGCCAGACCAAGGTCACACTAACGAACTGCTAAGTGACTCTCCGTTGGTCCCTCCACTTAACAGTCAACTTATCATGGGTTTCCATTTCCTAATTATGGTTACCATTAGTGTTCACACAACCGAGCATTAATCGGGTGGGCAGAGTTTTATTCTATTGATTGTGTAGCTTCTTCTGGCATTCATCAATGTTCCTGGTGTGATTTTAAAAGCCGAACACACTTAAACATGTTGACATAAAAATAGTAATGAGGAATGTTTTCAGTGAAAAGATTTTGTTATATTATAATTTCTAAAGTTTAGACCGCCACAACATTACCTTACATACGCTCTTACTCCATAACTGCTCTGAAATGAGAGTGCTGGTGTGTTGTCAATTCACTTTGGTCTTGCTGATTACTTCAGTGTACAAACTAGAAGCACTTTCATAAATAAAACTTCAAATTCAAGCTGTCCTGCATTTAACAAGTGCCATAAAAGCACATGCAAAAAGATTTCCTATTTTGATGTAAGACCCATCCCCTTAATTATTTGTACTATTTTGTATTTAATACTATTTCATTATTTGTATAAATGATTTGACTTACATTTGTGTTTACATTTTTCTTTACAAATAAACGTATCCAATAAAATGATCTCTGCGCTATATAAATACAGTCCATTTACCATTTACCATCTTTAAAAAAAAAAAACCTAAGTGTGGGTCTCTTTGAATTCAGACAAGTACCAGCTTCTTTAAATGAAAAAGAGCGAGATTAAAATTCACTACATGACTGCATACTGGGCTGTGAACTCTGTCAAAATGCTTCTGAGTGCACATCAGTAATGTGACTGAGATGATCCAGTGTGAGCTGATCCAGCGTACTCACTGTCAGAGATTTGCTACTGACAGCAACGGAGAGTCAGCAGAACTAGATCTCTATCAGAGAACCTTGGAGTCTTAGTAGAGGACCCCAAATTCGTTCATAAAAATCAGGGTATTGCAGTAAATAAAATAAAATTAAAAACAAAAAACAAAACTGCTTGTAAATTGTTCTGAGAAGTGATCTTACATGGTGTTCACAGACACTGTTTGTGCAAGCTATGTAAAAAAAAAAAAAAAGTATAATAGTACTTGAATTTACAGTAGCTTGTACAATACTTTTATGAGTAACCTAGCATGAAATTAGATGCTACTCAATCCCTAAAACTGTATTATTGAGTTTCATCTGTGCAATCATGTCTCTCACAAGGCCCTGATGCCAGTGGACCAGATGTGATAGGAATGTAACTGATACGGCATGAGACTGCAGACAGATTAACAAATTTAATCAAGATAATCAAATAATGTAAAATAAACCCAGTGCTGTTAAGCTGTATGCATCAGTGTGGAGTGCTGGTAGACAGGGAACTTCTTTTCAATGTTGTTCTCACCTTTAACTCTGTCCGTCTGCCAACATCCCTCGCCTGCTTATATTCTGTTTAGTTTCATTAGTATGCTGGGTCATGTACCTCTCCCCCTCTCCACCATCTGCCATAACGTCCCATTTTCAAACTGGAAGAGCAGAGCAGTTGTATTTGTCCTCACAATTGGTCACTTCCCTGTTGTGAGATGGGAGGGGTAAACTGCCCAGGATGGAGGGAGGGATTAAGGGTGAATGGGTGCAGATTGATGCATGAATATCCATATTATGCTAATGAACTGCAACAACCCCTTTCATATGTTCTACAGAATGAATTGTGGTTAGTGCTAATGGCTAAATTTTGCATAGGGTAATGGAAAAATCCAAAAGAGTAGCAGCAATCCAACACTATGGATCAGACTGTAGGTTCATAGGGAGTGACTATTTATTTATAATGCTGATGCAAGTAACTTCATTATTATTCAAGCATCTTGGGAACTACATACCTCTTGAGAATACATTTGATGATTCAGTGGCCTCATTACGATAGGTAATCAAAATTATGTATGAAAATAATGTGGCACCATAGACCTCATAATAGTAGTGTTCGGTTTAGTGTTTCTCTAACTTCTGGGCTGGTATTTATCAAGTGTCTCCAAGTAGAAAATCACTCCTAACCGGCCAAAAATTCTCATGATGACTAATTTTTGGTCCTACTTTTTGAAGTAGAAGTGGAAGCAATTCATCAACATTCCTATCTTAGGAAATCACTCCTATCTCCAACCAAATGTAGGACAGCTCCAGGTGTGTCCTAACT
>NW_018127883.1:9800583-9819492 GCF_001952655.1 Monopterus albus | reverse complement strand
AATGACACTGAGCTCATTAAAAAAAATACAGTTTGGCCATAAATAGAAGAGCTTTTGTGACAGAGCTGGTGCAAGATGCAGTTGCTCCAACAAAAGGAAGAACACGCACCATCTCCACTTAAACTACAGGCATAGCATCTTCCGACTACACCTTTTACTGTGCAGCGATAGTGATGATTTGAGTCTGTCAAAGGTGACTGTTGGCCATTAGAAATGACAGCTCCACTGACAATGCACCATTCGTTCAAACACCAGTCACTGTTAATTTGTGAAAAACCAGCTACAAATATGCAAATTACCAGTTTACTTGGACATGCTGGAGTCAGCAGTGGCAAACACATTAAAATGATCACAGCAAGCACCAACAAACTTGCTTCTGTTATTCAAAGATGTGATCACAGCATTAACAAGTGGTTGCGAACTATGCGATTGAAGATTTTTATTTGCCATTTACAGTGCCTTGCGAAAGTATTCGGCCCCCTTGAACTTTGCGACCTTTTGCCACATTTCAGGCTTCAAACATAAAGATATAAAACTGTAATTTTTTGTGAAGAATCAACAACAAGTGGGACACAATCATGAAGTGGAACGAAATTTATTGGATATTTCAAACGTTTTTAACAAATAAAAAATAGAATCCACCTGTGTGTAATCAAGTCTCCGTATAAATGCACCTGCACTGTGATAGTCTCAGAGGTCTGTTTAAAGCGCAGAGAGCATCATGAAGAACAAGGAACACACCAGGCAGGTCCGAGATACTGTTGTGGAGAAGTTTAAAGCCGGATTTGGATACAAAAAGATTTCCCAAGCTTTAAACATCTCAAGGAGCACTGTGCAAGTGATAATATTGAAATGGAAGGAGTATCAGACCACTGCAAATCTACCAAGACCTGGCCGTCCCTCTAAACTTTCAGCTCATACAAGGAGAAGACTGATCAGAGATGCAGCCAAGAGGCCCATGATCACTCTGGATGAACTGCAGAGATCTACAGCTGAGGTGGGAGACTCTGTCCATAGGACAACAATCAGTCGTATACTGCACAAATCTGGCCTTTATGGAAGAGTGGCAAGAAGAAAGCCATTTCTTAAAGATATCCATAAAAAGTGTTGTTTAAAGTTTGCCACAAGCCACCTGGGAGACACACCAAACATGTGGAAGAAGGTGCTCTGGTCAGATGAAACCAAAATCGAACTTTTTGGCAACAATGCAAAACGTTATGTTTGGCGTAAAAGCAACACAGCTCATCACCCTGAACACACCATCCCCATTGTCAAACATGGTGGTGGCAGCATCCTGGTTTGGGCCTGCTTTTCTTCAGCAGGGACAGGGAAGATGGTTAAAATTGATGGGAAGATGGATGGAGCCAAATACAGGACCATTCTGGAAGGAAACCTGATGGAGTCTGCAAAAGACCTGAGACTGGGATGGAGATTTGTCTTCCAACAAGACAATGATCCAAAACATAAAGCAAAATCTACAATGGAATGGTTCACAAATAAACATATCCAGGTGTTAGAATGGCCAAGTCAAAGTCCAGACCTGAATCCACTCGAGAATCTGTGGAAAGAACTGAAAACTGCTGTTCACAAATGCTCTCCATCCAACCTCACTGAGCTCGAGCTGTTTTGCAAGGAGGCATGGGCAAAAATTTCAGTCTCTCGATGTGCAAAACTGATAGAGACATACCCCAAGTGACTTACAGCTGTAATCGCAGCAAAAGGTGGCGCTACCAAGTATTAACTTAAGGGGGCTGAATAATTTTGCACGCCCAATTTTTCAGTTTTTTATTTGTTAAAAAAGTTTGAAATATCCAATAAATTTCGTTCCACTTCATGATTGTGTCCCACTTGTTGTTGATTCTTCACAAAAAATTACAGTTTTATATCTTTATGTTTGAAGCCTGAAATGTGGCAAAAGGTCGCAAAGTTCAAGGGGGCCGAATACTTTCGCAAGGCACTGTATGCATAAACAAACAGTCTAGGCATATAGGAATTCTTGTGCAGCCCTCCTTTAGAGTCAGGTAAGGAGTCAAAAGCCAGAAAGAAAACTTGGCCTTAAAATAAAAAGTTACATAAAGGCAACAAAGCATTAAAACCTCAATACACAAAAATAGGGTAATGGTATTTCCCACAGTGAACTTCAAACATCTCACTTATTAATTCATATGGTGGAGTTGGATATGTCATTACGTTTGGTGAGGTAGTGAGGGGTTAATGCACATGCCTAGTAAGGGGTTATTGCACATGTATTCTCACATTTTTGTATTTGCCATCAGTCTTACTGCGGCAGGGAAAAAACAGTTGTAAAGTCTAGTTTTGTGTGATGATACTGTCCGCCCTGCTATGCCCGAGGCTGTAGGTGCAGTTTTTGTGTCTGAGCAGGAAGTGAGCAGGGTGGCGTGGGTCTCCGAGCATGTTCTCCGCCCTTTTACGACGGTGCTGTGTGTACATAAGAGGCAGTTCAGTCCCATTGATCCTCTCTGCAGTTTTTATGACCCTTTGAAGAGCCTTCCTCTCTGCCTGTGTGGTGTTACCATACCCGACTGTGATGCCAGTAGTGAGGATGCTCTCTACCAGTCCTGTATAAGCCTGGGTGAGAGGGCAACAGTTCAGCCCAGCTTTTCTGAGCCACCCAATGAAGTATACCCGCTGCTGGGCTTTCTTCACTGTGGCAGCTGTGTTCGGTCACCAGCTCAGGTCAGATGTCACCTGCAGGCCCATGAACTTGTGGCCGTCAGCCCTCTCCGCTTCAGTCCCTTTGATGGTCAGAGGCAACAGAGGGGAGGGGTTCTTCCTGAAGTCTACTATTATTTCTTTTGTCTTGTTTATGTTGAGGATGTGGTCATTCTCCTCTCCATAAACAAGAATGTAATTCACCAAGCTTCTGTAGCCCGACTCGTCTCCCCCCTTGATGAGGCCCAGAATGGTGGTGTCATCGGCATATTTAATGATGATGGTGTTGTCATGGTTGGAGACACAGTCGTGGGTGTACAGGGTGAAGAGTTTGGGGCTGAGGCAGCAGCCTTGCAGTGAGCCTATGCTCATTGTGAGCTCAGCAGACACCTGCCTTCCCATTCTGACCACCTGTGGTCTTTCAGTCAGGAAGTTCAGAATCCAGTTACAGGTGGGAGTTGGGACACAGAGGTCTGTCATCTTCCCAATCAGCCTACCCGGGCGAATGGTGTTGAATGCTGAACTGTAATCCAGGAAGAGTATCCTAGCATACGTACTGCTGTTGTCCAGGTGTTTCAGGATATGGAATAAAGCCAGAGCCATCGCATCCTCCACTGATCTGTTGGGGCGGTAGGTTGGAGGGGGTCTACAGTGTCCAGGACGATGTGGCTAATGTGTGTGAGGACCAGTTTCTCTAAGCACTTCATGGCGACTGATCACCATTGGCCTGAAGTCATTCAGCGTGGATGTGTCTGATGTCTGGTATGATGATGTGTCAGGGACTGGTACGATAATGGATTTTTTGAAAATGCAAGTGTGGCTACACAAGGAACTACTGCTTGGGTTAAAGATGTTTGTATACACACTAGCTAGTTGAGCCACACAGACTCTCAACATCGGGTGGGGTGGCGGGGGGGCGGAACGGTCTGGGCCCGCCACCTTATGGGGGTTTACCTGTTTCAGGGCCTTCAAGAACCTGTGTGTGCGTCACGATTTAGTGACCAAATGGACCCACACGTGACTCAAGTGACAGTGAAAGCAGACTTAAACTTTGAAAATAACTGTTCCCCCTGAATATACATCTTTATTTTAGAGAATTAAGGAAAAAAAGGCCTGATGAATTTAATTTCACACCGGTGAGTCACATTATGAGTGGCTAGCCACTAAACTTTCAGCCTGTTAAAGAAAGAGAATTGATATAAAGCACATTACTACAGTGGATAACGAACATGTTATTTTCTGTTACCAGCTTCTTATCTACACACACAAAGTGGTGCTGATATCAGTATTTCCGTTTCTCGCCGTCTAAAACTAGAAACCTGGCTGTCAGAAAAACTACAACATGTCAGTATAATGTCACTTGTGCGGCTCTTAGTGTCATAAAAGAGTGATGTCACACTTGTTCTTAGGAGTAGGACTTCTCCTCCTTGAAAGGGAGAGGAGGAGACTTCATAAATAACGTTCGAGTCCTACTCCATGCTATTCAAGGAGTGATCCTGAGACGCTTGATAAATACAGGCCCTGATTCTCTTTCTGCTGTTGATATTGAATCTTGTTGTACAGTTTAGATTCTAATAAATACAATTTCTGATATTAATCATTAAATATTTTATCTGTACAAATTCAAAGTGTATGGACATGTTTAGACACACCTTATCAGGCAACAGAAAGAGGGAGATGGCTGGAAGTCATCTGGGAACTGGCTTGGACTTGGCTGGCAGCCGGCTGCCTTTCAGCTGGGAGCAGAAATTCTGAGTGGGGATATACACTCTCTACACAGGTACAAGCAAATTCCTGTTATTTCACAATAGTTTCAGAGTTTATGTACTTTCAGAAAAAGTTTGGTTAGTTCATATGCATTCACATATACAAGCTTGCTCACGCGTGCCATCAAATTATGTTTTTTTTTTTTAAATATCAATCAATATGTCAGACTGCATTAGTTACACAAAATCTATAAGGTTATTCAAAAAACATTGCAGTGGCAAGGAGCTAACGGTGTACAGTTTCTGCCGTCTGATATGTTCTTCTTCCTGCACTTGCTGTCTTCTCTTTTTCGGATTTACAGTAACTCCTCGTAGCATGGACCAGCAGCTTAAAGCTGTGAGGCTGTCACTCTTGGTGGTATGATGGGACTCTCTTCTGTGCTGCTGCCTGACTTGTTTATCTTAGGGGAACATGATCTCTCCCTCTTTCTGCATCTATAACCCTCTTCTTTTCTCTCTTTTTCTCCCATTTCCCTGTCTAAATAAGCAGATATGAATACTGTATATGCATGAATCATGAATGTGATGGTTTACTGAATTAAGCAAACAACTCTACACCAAAGGGTTTTTCATGTCTTTTGTACATGTTCAGATGTGTGGCTGATAAAAAAAAAACCACTTTAAGGCTGATTAGCTCACATACAATATCACTGCCAGATGATTTGATAAAATAACATTTGGTGCATCTTGACAACAAAAGTCAAGTGATTCCATTTTGACATCTCAGTGCCCTGTGAAAGTACTACATCTGCTGCTTTCTACTACATTTCATATTTCAGCATTTTAACTCGTTGCTTTCACAGTCAGAACAAAATGTCTTTCTAATTGACATTCAGCACCATTGCAGCATATAACTCCTATCCTGCATGTTAATAAACAGATATGACATGGAGCTTTGATTGTAAATAATTTGGCTCAAGCGTTGGGTCAGCCAACCGAGCAGCATCTACTTTCTCTTCATATCAAGGCCTTCTGTTCCTCCACCTGCCGAGCTGCCCGTATTTGAAGCAGGTGTCATCACAACTAATGTATGTGAAAAACCCTTCTTTTTTGAGACAATTACCCCTCTGGCTTGGTGACTTCACCTACAGCGTGGCATCCTAGTGCTTGCAGGAATACTCACTCTGTGCCGGAATACTAAGACATGAATGATTATACAGATATATTGAACTGACCAGCCGTAATGTGGCTCTCTTTGAGAAGGAAGTCCAGAATGACACCTCAATGTGTTTCAGTGTTAAACACAGACAAGCTTTTGCTGAGGATATATCATGTCCCATCAGGGCAGATGCACTAAATGTATCAAAATGCACATTTATAAAGTAGTGTGATAGTATTATCAGCTTTCAACCTAATTTAAATCATAATTTTCAATTTTTTTCATTCTAGCAAAATTTACATATTTAGGTACATTAATGTCCAAAATAAAGTGAATAGTTTATTTAAGTCACGCCAAAACACACAAACCCTTGACTCGGTAGACTCTCTCTCAGTGAAGTATAACAGAACGTAGTCAAACGTAGCCAATCCCAGCTGACATTGAACGAGAGGCAGTGTCCCCCCTGGACAGGTCGCCTGTCTAACACGTAGACAGAGCCACACACACACTCACTCACTCATTCACTCCTACTCAATCAACCTAAGCTGCATGTCTTTGGACTGTGGGAGGAAGCCGGAGTACCCGGAGAGAACCCACGCAGGCACAGCGAGAACATGCGGACTCCACACAGAAAGGCCCCCAACCAGGGCTCGAACCCAGAACCTTCTTGATGTGAGGTGACAGCGCTAACCGCCTTTCCAATGTGTCCCCCCTAATCATATCGTTTCTATGCATAAAGCCAAAGTGCTTATTGATGTAGAGAATGGATTAACATTCATTTCAACCTTGTGTGTCTCATGCAGATGCCAGAGATACCCTTAGGAATTAGTACAAGTGCCAAAGGGTACAGGACTGCACTGGGATGAGAACATGTTGAAATATTACAAAGGCAGAGAGAGTTCCACTCAGACCGGTCCTTTTCCTCTTCGCTAAAGACAGAAAAAAACATGTATTTTACCATTAATTAAAATTAGGACCGAGACCATTTTGCATGATTAATTGCCTCATTCCATGCAGTTACCCACAAACACTGATGACTGTCTGCTTGTATGGCATGGGTAGGACTTGCACCATTCATCACCCCTGTAAGGTCAAACTCAAAGCTACATATTGTTCTGTAATTACAAGTCCCTGGTTCCTTCTGCCATATCCTCTTACAGCCTTTGATTTTGACAAACACATTCTTGCCTACATCCTGTGTTTGGATATCAATTGGTTTTCCCAATTGAAATGAAAGCAATGTATTCAGCACAGATCTATAATTTCCAAAGCTATTCTTTTTGTTTCCAGTTACAATGTTTCCATACAAAATAGAGTTGCTACTAGCTCAGTGACAGTAAGATGTGAAATATCTGGTCCAGTCTCACACCCAAATGTACAATAGCTATGCTGGTCCACAGCATAAAAGGTGGCAATGTTAAAATAATGGCTGTATAATTGTGACATGCCAAAGTTTTTTGTATTGCGTCCCAGTGTCCTTCGTCTTCTCTTTGCTGGTGTCTTATGGAGGTTGGCCAACAAGGAAATGGTGCATTACCACCACCACCAGTAGTAACTGGACTACCTGTACAACCTAACTAGGTACTGCCTCATGCTACCAGTAGTGACAAGGACACTAACAAAACATAAAACCTGAGAAGAATCAGTCAGGAAGGATCAGGAGAGAGCATTTGCCTGCGGCCACCACATGCAGAACCATTCCCTTGTTAGGGGTTGTTTTGTTTTTGCCTCACCATTGCACCTGTTGTCACTATCATTTGCACCAAAACAGGTGAAACTGATCCCCAATCGCTTGTGCTTCCTAAATGGACAGATTGACGTCCCTGAAGTTTAACCGACTTGGTGTTATACTGTGACGATTAAGTGCTCCCTTAATGTTTTTGAGCAGGACATTTAAGTATGCATTTTGGTGTGAGACTGGGTTGGAAATTGCTCACTGAGCCTGATGAATGCTGTTATTGAGGGTTGGAAATAGTTTAAAAAAAAACAAAAACAACACTGTCTTCTCAAGTTTACAGCAAAATCCCAAGATATTCAGGAGCTCGGTTCTAAGATATTCAGCACTGATATCCTGTACATCAGGCACGTAGAGCACATTTTTCTAAGCCTTTCTCTAGGGAAAAGGCATTACATATCTTTCTGGCTTTGGAGAATGCCACTGAGCAAATGCCTGTCTCCTGACACCTTGAGTTAATGATCAGCTTCCAGAGATGCAATGTATTTTGAGTTACCAGCGAAGCATGACAATAACCTTTAACATTACCATTTACACACATATTATACTAGGGAACAGATTGTCTATGGGCTGCCTGGCAGCAATAAGTCTCTCTACTGATAGGCTACAACCTCATTTTTTTCATGTTAAGGTGTGTGACTTTGAAGTGGTTTGCAGGCCAAAATCGTCCATCTTGTGAAATTTAATTTTTTGGGGTTTTTTTGTTGTTGTTTTTAGAATGCCTCTCCCAAGGTGAAATATTATATTGCCACAGACATTGTTCTGAAATTTAAAAAGAGGGAACAAAATGAATTAAATCATATAGCTTGTCAAACATTATTAGTTTATACAGAGATTTGAATTAATGTGTTTTCAGTGACATAACAGCTTCAAGGCAGCATCATGAGAGAACTGTCTTGTTCACAGCTTACTCAATATTTTTGCACAAATCTACAGAAGCAAAGCTGTTGTGATAGAATGATTTATGAATCATGCAGGACAAACATTAACACAAGCATTTAGGTTTTTGTCTGCTTTATTAGGACAGACTGATATAACATGATATTAATGTCAAATCGCAGGGCAGAGGATTTTTACTACTTGAAAATCAATGAAATTTAATATAAAACCCCATATAATTTATGACTATTTATCATTGCATTTAAAGACAATTGTATAGTTAAATCCAAACTCTTACCTTCAAACATATTATTTGTACTATCTGCAAAGCAAAAACCGCAGACAGATAAAATTTGTGTCCTAGTTTGTTAAGACAGTCAAGCATATAGCAGAAAGAGATGTCATTTGTGTGAACCGTGAGACCAAAGAAGAGCTAAAAGGAGAGTAAATATTGCACATATGTGCAAGGTGATTAGAGAGTCCAATGCAATGTTGTCCTTCGGCACGATGATTATCTTGTAGTTTGTGTGTGATAAGAGTTAGCCAAAAAGAAATAGCTACTGAAATGAATTATTTACCCAAAAGAAAAAGGTAATATACTTTTCAATTGGGTGTCAAACATAATGTTATTAGGCACTGATTTACAATAGATTTTGTTTCTAACTTTAAATTTCATCTACCGTAGGGTCTGGGGCAATGAACAGGCTAGACATTACAGGCTGACCCTTAGAAAGATATGCTGCATCTCGCCATTCATTGATGCACAAACCATATTAATGCACTTATAATCGATTGATTGCATGACAGATAACTTTTTATAAAACATGTTCATGGCACATAGTTTGCAAAATAAAGGAAAGTGGGGAAAAAAATGTAACCCTGAAGTGCCACACAGTGTTTCTTGAACGAACATTGCCAACTGCATAACTATGCAGCCGTTTCCCCCCCTGGGTCTCAGACCCATCACAGATAATCACTGACTGCTTTCACAGTGAACTCTGCCTGTTGTAAATGACTTAATTAATCCCTCCCCATCCAACACCGGGCTAAGGGGAAAAACAGTCCAGGGTGCTTTATTTGGTGTATAATTAAAGATGCCCTTCCCTCAAATGTCCTCCTCAATCAATGGCAGTAGAGGACAAGCAAGACAAATTTGATCCAACATACAGAGACTGCTGGGAAGGAAAGACAAAGGTTTGAATTTAGTGAATTACCTTTTGCTGTCTGTCACTCTACCCTGGAAACTGTGGTAGTTTACCTATGTAATCTATTTCATTTCAGTTATTCTGGAAAACATAATACACAGACAAGAAAGATAACAGCTTTACCAAGTTTAATTTAGTACACGGCTTTACTAAATGCTTTTTTTGAATCACACACCCTGCATGTTCCCTAAGACACTAGTATGTAACTGAGCTAATGAATATCATTTAAGCCTCAATTTGGTTGTCAAATGTGTATACAAAAATACTGTACTCAATACTTCTCAAATGTGTTAGTTGAACAAACTTAAAAAGCACAGTCACCTATAAGGTCTGCCTTGATGGTAGAGTTTGAAATCACAGTGGCAGATCTCAATCTTATTACTGTGATAAATAGGAATATTAAATGCATTTGCTTCAAGTTTCAGCCACTATAACCACTCTACCAGTAACTAGCCTATAACTGCAATGTCCAATGGCAACACAAACTGATGCCTTTTTGAAAGCTACCAAAGAAAGGAACATTGATTCAAATCATCAGAATGGAAACATAATTAACAAAATACTAAAACCTAGCATGCAACTACTGTTAGGTTCACAAAAGCTTATTATCTATGTACTCAGCTCCCTGACTTCACATCTGAGTCTGACTTGGTTCCTTCATGACTGAGAGGAAAAACAAAAATGTTTGGCAAGCTAACCTGTGAATGGAGATTTGCCATACGCTTAATCAAGGCTGTTGTTCACTTTGAATGAACATAGGTTTTATCTAGACAATGGCCTTGCAAGTGGCAGCATGGTGGATGATTCATTACACACAGCCACACACAATTTTGGATTAGCAATGACCCACGGCTTCTTCTGGGTTATGTAAAAGATAATTTATCATTAATTTCAACCAATCAGGCGTCAGGTGTTGGCAGATGCCATCTACAGCGGTTATTCACATGGATCTGTCAGAGAGCAATTGATCTTACACTGTAGGGGCACAGGATGCATTTTAGCCGTCAAATGTTTTATACACAGTGGCAGAAGTTGCTCAGGTATACGCAGAGAGCAGATTTAAGGCTGCAAAGAACAGCTAGGACACATTCAGCTATTTCACCCCTTGGGCACACAGTTCTTCCAGAGAGACTGACATAGTACAGAAAGGCAGAAAATGTAGCAGGGTGCATTCACTCACCACCATTTAGTGGAATAAATGTAGCAGAAGAAGTGACAGAGGGGTCAGCAGCTGCAAATGTAGCCCACATTTCAGTGCCGTTACCAAGAGCAACAGCAGCATAACCGTGTTAGCACCGGATGAAGTGCGCCAGTGGAGAAGACTGGTACGTTGTCCCTGGGGTATATTCAGGCTCAGAAAAAAAATAAATGCAATCTGAAATTGCCAAAGTTTGGGCCATCAAAATAATCTACACTATTACATTCAGGGACCACTGCCAGGCAGGCGATTCCTATGGAAGGTTTAATAATTAGAGATGGTTCTAAAACAGAAAGATCACAGATTTCATCCATTATGACCATGTAGAGATAGTGTTCAGATAATTTGCAAATTTACCATTGTCATCATTATTATCAAAATGGCAATGAGTGCTGTTTGATACTTCAAGACACTGTGTGATTGCACGTCTGGATCATGTTCTTTGTTCCTGGTCCCTGTCCTTTAATATTGAACGTCTGCTGATACCAAAACAGCACTTCGCTGCCTTAAAATTAAAGAACAGTAAAGAATTGATAGAGTCTACATCTTCCCTTTGATGTTTTACTGTGCAATTTAGTCAGTCAGTCTGAATGAATCTGTTGTGGAACGAAGGCACAGACCCAGTTTGATCTGCTTCTTTGCACCCACCAGGAACGTTTTTTATTTTTTAGAAATAGCAGCATTTTAGAAGTGTGGTTCACCTGCGCAATGCCAAAAGGCTGCATTTATATAGCATTTTTTATTCAAGGTGCTTTATAATTTCCCTCTTATACACCTCTGCATACACTGATGGCAGACAGCTACGGTGCAAGGTACCGCCTGCACTCCCGCAGGAATTTTGGGCTTCATGCTCTTGTCTGAGGACACTCGGGTATATATAATTTTGGTCATTAAAATCTACTTTAAAAAGCACAAAGTAAGAAAAATATGTGAAAACACCTTTTTAAATTAAATAGCCATATTAGTGGTTGATTTAATGATGTTAACTAGCAAATTACGTAGGCCGACATCACTGCTTTCTCTGAAGAAAGAATTAAGACAGCTGATCAACTAGGGAGCCAGCCACCTTCAAATAAATGGTATCAGGGACTAAGCGGTAGAAAATGAATAATCTGGGTATGAAAAGTAACTAGTAATAAAATAAATGTAGTGCAGTATGATTTTTGCCAAAAGCAATGTCAAGGGTGTTTTTTTTTTTTTTTTTTAAAGGGCAAGGGCTCTGGCGTCTACTACTAATAAACAAATAAAAAAAGCACTGACTGTATGCATTTTCACAAGTTTAACTGATAAATAAAATTGCAGATTGAATTTGAATGAGTGCACATCTTTTCTTCCATACAGTAGTGCATGTCATTAATGGGTTATTCTCATAGGCTACCAAAAACTGGAAAAAATTACAGTTTTGCTCATACTTAGGAGTTATACGAGTACAAGTATGAATTTATTCATGCTTCAGCATTGAGTATAAACAGTTTGTACTGCAAGTTTAAACAAATGCATTCAAGGGTGAAATATGTTACAACCTTTGACCCAAATTTGTTTTTTGGCCTATAGCCGTTCCCAGTTTTCTTAGTAATGATGTGATTCTGTTAAGTGGCCGAATAAAGATGTAACGTGACCTGGGGTTGACACAGTGGCTTGTTGCTGAACAGAGTCAAAAAATGTGTGATGCTTCTTCAGGCAGATTTAAAATTCAATTAGCATACAAGTGCTGTTAAATTTGAAACGGTGTGAAGCAATTGTTGTGTTAATTAGGTTTTACTCTTAAGTTGAAACTTAATCTTTCATTTCATTTGATTTCTCTTGATTAGGCTGCATGCCAGCATGCCAGTGAGTGTCATCTCAAAATAGACATAAAGGGAGTGTTTGAAGCACACACCTTTAGTACCCCCTTTTGGTAGCTGATAATAAATACAAACCATTCTCCCATGTTGGGCAACCCACTTGAGACTCTGCATGTTAGAGGATTCAGAACAGAGGAGCTGAGGTCCTCGAAGAGCCTTTCATTATAATAAATGTCATGTCTGTCACACCCAAAAGAACAATGTGCAACTACGGCACATATAAAAACTAGCATGCAAGAGGTGCATATTTCAATTTGAAGCACAAGTTCCATTTGCTGTAAATTAACATCCAGTCTTAGTGGAGCTTTTGGCAGTTTACTTTACAAGAAAGTGTATAATTTGCAATCTACCTGCACAGTAAAGGGAAAATATGGATTCTAACTTGACTCCCAGTGTAATAACCTAATATACTTAGCTCTACAGAACACTTGAACATTTGCTACTTCTAAAATTTGGTATTTTATGCAGAAGAGTGCATTCCCACAATGAGGACAACATACAATATGTCCATATCAGGCCCTTTAAAGGCACATGGTCACATCTCTTCAGTGCATATGAACTCAAAATTCAAAATAGTTTATGCATTATTAATGATTTATAACTCTAACCTCAGCTCTAACCTTGATGACGAGCTGATTGAGGCTACTGCACAATAAAAGTCACCTGGTGGTTAACAGGTTGAATGTGTTCATTGTCAACTATCAGTATCAGGAAATTGTTATTTTGTATTAGCAGTAACTTTATACAACTCTCCCGTGACCCCTTTCAGGACAAAGCAGTATAAATAATGGACGGATGGATTGATTATACAACTCTGACAGTATACCGTGCAGCACTGACACCAGCGGTAATAACAAATAACACTATGCATGTTTAATATTATAGAAAAATGCCTAATAAAAAGCATCAAAATTAGGTTTTTAAGTAATAAAAATCTTAATCATTGGAGTTCAAAAGTTTTGACATCAAAACAAATTTGGCTGTCAAACTTAAACAGCACACCACTAATCCACTGTGCCACTCCAAGCCCACCACAGTACATACTGAGATGTGTGCATATAAAAATTATGTGGAAACAAGGATTTATTTGCGTGGTCACTGAACATTTAAAGGGTATACCTGTTTAAATGCAAACAAAAAAGAAGCCATGTTTCTTGAGGTTAATAATTCAATATAATATGGTAGAGTATACTGTCAATGAAGTCACCCCGTTCTCCTTGAAAGTATGGCCTAATTAATAGTGAGGATAATTAACTCAGTCCCATGTCATTGTACACAAGGTGCACCGCAGCAGCACCATTATCTGGTTGATAACTGAAGTGCCCTTTCTTTCATCTCCAGTGTTAATGCCATCAAATACCATTACTGATTGGCCAATTTACAGAGTGCTCTGGGATCTCACCGCCTGATGAGTCACAGAAGTGCATCACAAATATGAAGTAAATGCTCAGTGAGGTGCAGTCAGCAGTGGGAATCACAACACAAGGATTTTTTTCCCCACTGTGTGTCTTCTGATAGGAAGGCAGATACAATGAGATTTATTATTATTATTATTATTGCTTTGATTCAGAGGAGCAAGGAATTTATTCTACAGTGGTACTATACATCCTGGATATGGTTTTGTAGGCCATTTTATGTGGAAATACCTAAGCCATATTGTACTTTCACATCAACTTGCTATTCTTGGATAATGACCTTTTTGAGTAAATAAAATCATGCTGACACCTGTCACGACATCAAAATTGCACTTGCTTGACATCAAATTGTTTAATTGCTGAAGTATAGATTAGACTTTGATCTGCAGCTGTAATTATTCCAAGTTGTTCGACAACAGCTGTGTGGGAACATTTTCACACAGGATTCCAATAAGGTTAAAAGGAAAATAACTTGTTGCAACATTGCAGACTATAAAGTGTTTCACATGCCTGTTGTAATAAATAAGATGGGGCGAGCACAAACAAATGCCTTTTGCATTGATGAAACAGTTCTGACAGTTGTGGAAGCATTACCAGTGTGGGTGTACACTCTCTGGAGATTAAGAAGAATCAACACAACTGCAATAAAGACGGTGTTAACAGAAGCAGATGCTATTTGTTTTAGCACTTAGTGGGGAGAGGCTGTTGCTGCCGCAGGCGTGTTTGCCTAAGACTTATATTCCAGCACAGCTTTACATTTCTTTTAATAAACCTTCTTGGCAAACACAAATGTTTGAGGTACAAAACAGAATAGGTATTCATTTACATACACTAAAGGTCTTATAAATTGCATATTTTGTTTTCACATTTTACTGTAAATAGGTTAACATATTTACAGAAGCAAGCTCATTCTCAGGCAACTGCAATAATACTGGGCTAAGCTTTTTAATGTCAAATAGAGCAACCATCAATATCGTCCCTGGTTTTGATTTGTGTATTAATACATTAAGTGTTATTTAATGAATATTTTAAATGCCAACAAACATTTAAACTGGAGTTCAGAAATCAAGCTCTGTGTGTTTAGTTGTTCAAGGAGCATTAAAACTCTAATTCAAGGGCAGGCTTATCTTCTAGGTTGATCCACTGCTACACTGTAGCAGGCATACATCTTCTAACATTTTGTATACACATAAATATTGCTAGATTTTCATCTAGGACACTTTGTGCTTGCTAAATCAAGATATTATTAGATTGAGTGCATCTCCGAGACTTTGGCTATAGGACCATTAGCATTTATAATCTGTCTGTGTGTCACTTGGCCTTGAAATGAATACATTTCTCCAGCATGAATATAAAAGGTGACCAGATTGCTTGCGTTCCGATTACTTTAGGAGATAACATATGCATTAAAGGGACACACCTGAAACTTAACCAAGGTCAAACCTTAAGTATATAGCATCGAGCAGGTAAAATTGGACCGGCAGTTTAATATCTACCAAGTAATTTGATGTGGTTAGAGATTACTAGGACATGATTTATATCATGTGCCATGTTGCATGATATTATTTGCTGCACCACCTTTTATATCCTCTTTTCAATAAATCTTATATTGACATGGCTATATTATATCCAAGCTGGAACACATGCTGTTCTTGAAAGAGACACAGCCTCATATCAGGGGCAAATACAACCCGGTGCTTGTAAACAGCAGTGGAGGGCAGCTCTCCACCTACTACAAATGATTCCAGCAGGGAGACCCGGTTTCAAAAGTGCTGATCCTGACCTAATATTGACAGGCACTGGGGCAAGTGAGGTCCGACACATTAAGGTCACATTACCTCTCTCCAACTTCACTGCATCTCTGACTGAGCTGAGCTCTAAATATAGCACTCGGCCAATAGAGAAGTGCAACTGCTTCCATGTTGTTGATTAAAAATTCATGCTGAACATGACAAAGGACAATGAGACAACACGGTTTTGAACATGTTCCAAACCAGTGTAAAGGTACAAACTGCCAGTCACCATAAGAACAGGGGTGTCTTACAGTATAACACATCAATACTTGGATGAAATTAAAACAATCATAGGTTTAAACAAATGCCATGTTGTGCCGTAACCCTTTTAAGGAGGACAGACAATATCTTATTGAAGTGTCAGAGCAAAATTCAATACATCGTCTTGGCAGCATAAATAATGCATTACATGCTCTTAGGGTAGAAAGGGAAGGAGGATATAAATATGAAACATACAAGTTGTATTGACAAGGCCTCGCCAAGCTGGCACCCATCATCAGCAGGAGAGCTTCTAGTGAAACAACAGACAAGTGCCCTCTCTCATCTCTGCCCTTTACTGGACCTCTGGAGATCACATTTGTATTTGCCAAGGTTAGAGGAGGTCAAGTCAGGCTTCTGCCAAATATTACCTGCAGTAATTACTGTAAAAAGATTGGATTATTTCATTTATGCAAAAACTTAGTAGGTTTTGGACACACTGTGGCTTCATGTGTTTTCCCCATAATGGCTATGAATTCTCTGGATAGGTTTTACCCATATGTCTATTTATTAATAGCACAATCTTAATAGAGTCTAGTTTTTGTCTTACCCTCTGCCTCAAACAGTGGGTTGTCTATTTTAATTGGAAAGGAAAATATAATACTTTGTGAATTAAAGGAGCTGCCATGATAATTTTTTTTTTATCATCTGTCTTCTAGAGATAATTGTGATCTGGATCGATGGCATTTCATTTCTCAGCCCAGATGATTCCTGACCAGTCACTGTGGCAAAGAGCAGTGTTACTCATGGGGGCACATGCAGAGCCAGACAAATGGGCCACAAACTCACTCTAGTTACACAGCTCAGCGCCCATGACTCCTTAGAAAATATAACTGCCAGTCCGCCAAATACAACTTAAAAAAAAAAAAAAAAAAAAAAAAAAAAAATCTTAAACCTATACTTCGCTTGCCAAAATATAAACAATACACCTTTTAAATTAAAATACATATTTCCCCCCTCCCCCCATATCCATCGTTTTACTCTTCGACTAGACATTAGTGATTAATATAAAGTAACTTGAAGGGATTTTGTGTTCACATTTACCGGCCATGATGTGGACATACACATCTTATTACATACTCTTCTTATAAATGGTCTAAATTCAATTAAAAACTTTCTAGCTAACATTTTAATGACATTTCAACGAAAGCTACTCAAAAGAAAACACCTTTACATACACGCATGCCATTGTTTAAGCACACTCCTTTGCTCTTTTCCAAATTCTGACACTGCTCTGTCTTGGCTTTATGACTCTTCGACTATTCTCAATTTTACCATTAGACCCTCCTGCTGCTCCCCTGCCATCCTCGAGCTGCTTTCTTGTTCCTGCATTTCACTCATCTGCCACCTGCTCCTCACTGCAAAAAGAAAATCTGCTTTGTACAGTAAATGTCCTGACCATACAGTATACCCTTTTATCTTGGTGAATAGGAACTGGTTACCTTTCAGTAACATTTGTTTTTCTGGTTTCTCTCATTTCATAAACACTGGAGGTCAAAGTTGTGGACAGCTGCTGCAGGCAGAGGCCATTCACTACTATACAGAGTAAGGATAATGCCAGGCAAATTAAGTTAATAAAAGCAACTAAAAAAAAAAAAACACACTGAATTAGTGGTGATATTAGAAATCTTATTATCCAGGATTTTTTTGCAAATTGCAAAAGAGACTATTGAGACTATTTCCTTGGCACAATGCCAACATTCATTAAATAACAAGAGCACTTTAGACATATTGACTACATTTATCATAATGGTAATGTTTTCCTCAAATAGTTAAAACATTCAGCAACAATAAGGACAATAACTGCCAGATTTATTGACATGGAAAACAGCCCTTAGAGTAGCAGCATGTTGAACTTGGAACCTACTGACATGCGTAGCTTTCTCAAGATCACTGGCTGAGTTTTGGTTTCAGTGATTGAATCATATGTTATTGCTGTGAAATATATTATGCAAAGATGATAGTGAGAAAAGAGGAGACTGTGGATGTCTGTGTTGAGCTCCAGACAACTCTCTGAGCTTCTTATCTAGCCGTGCAACCTGGCCGGATGGCATTCTCTTGGCACACCATCCTTGAGACTCACCACTTGGCTTGTGGCCCAGGGATATTTGGCTTGTGCATAACAGAATCACCCCATCCCCTTAATACCCTACTTTACCTCTCTCTCTCTCTCTCTTACTGGTTGGCTACTTGCCCATAAGGACAACTGCAGTGCTTTGTGTTGCCTTGCAGGTCTCTTTATACTGGCTTCATGGCCATGGCTGGTGAGGAGACAGTGCCATGATAGCTGCAGACAACCAAACAATTATGCAACAAAGTCAGTCACTGCAAGATGGTGTTTTGTGACACATGTGGCCCCATCATCTGTGACTTATCAAGGCACCGGTGTAATTCAATTGTAGGGACGGCCTTGGGTGGTGGAGAATCAGGGGACATACAACTGCTTATTATCCACCTCTCCAACTGTCCATAAAATTGATGGCTTACTCTCAGTGGCATCGCGTTGACATTGTGTTGAATGTCCTGTGTCTGCCCTGGTTAATTGAACACAGAATTACCCTATTTGGACACACTTAAAAGAACAGAGCTAAACGAACGTAGACGATAGAGAAGGAGATCAGAGTTGACCTCTGGAAAACACTCCATAGACAAAAGCCAGAGTGTCTAAAGAGGTAGTATGGACATTTTAGAGTGTGTGAAATGATGGCACTGCAAAGTACATACAGCAGAGAAGACCCTGTGGCTCTTCCTAATATAGTGTTCTACGCAGAACCACTATATTTTTTCATGATTGGTATACAGCGGTATTTCCAGGACTCTGGTTTGGAACGAAGGGAAGGACTGCATATCTGAGATTATTTAATTAGATTAACAAGAGGTTAAATATGGGACAGTAGGGCTTAGTCGCTAGGCACACTGAAAGAGGTTAAAGTTGACCCATTTTAAATGTTTCAAGCACATGCGTATATACATAGATTTGCTGATCATCTTACAAAAATGTTGGTAGATGACCAAAATGGATTTAGAAAAGGTAGAGCACGTAT
>NW_018127883.1:9789148-9800554 GCF_001952655.1 Monopterus albus | reverse complement strand
GAAAGAACCGAGGAAGAGAAGTCTAGTTTAACTGACTTCGTGGGGTAAAAGCCGTCTCAGCAATCCTTTAATTTCATTTGGCAGTATTGCTAATGCAGTTTAGCTGGCAACGAATAAATTTAAAGCCTCATTGGCAATTTTGTTCACATCATAAATTAGAAGCACATAATTGAGATTGATGTATAGATATTGAATAATTTAGTCCTTATGAACTGGTTGTAATTTAAATCTATATTTGCTGTCACACTTAGAACATTACTAGTGTAAACAAATATTTAAAGTGTTATTAAGTCATAGTCTGGTTGGTGCATAGAAGACTAATAGTCACTTTCTGTGACTTTGCATTTATTATTGATGCAATTAGATAGAAAAGCTTTTTTAAATTCATGTCATTAGATGTGCTATTGGTTGGTTGGTTCATGGAGGCAAAACACTTGACACAGCTACTAGCTCCCTGTTTAAAGATCTCTACTGCCCTCTGCAGACAGATGTCAAACCCAGCAGCCCATATACAAAGACACACTAATACTTTGACTGACGTGCTAGTCAGCTGTTTAGTGAAAATGACACCATGAAGCCGTCTTGCTACAGTATGTAGAAGAGGGTTTCCAGTAAATAAACCTACTGCATGTCAAGCTTACACTTATGATTTCAATCAAATTGAATATCAACTTCTATACAGCATTCCTAAAGCTTTTATCCAATTGTTTTAATTAAATATTCATTTGTGAGAATTATGACAAATGATATTTGAGCATGTACATGTTGTGGATTTAGTCCTCCAGGAGATGGAGCCAAATACTAATAAAAGACATCTAATGCTGACATGGTGAGGTACCATCATAGGCACACTTTGGCACAACATGTTTGGAGTAGGCATTTTACAAAGCTCCCAGCTTGAACTGAACTGTCCTGAACATGCATTGATACGTGTTTATTGATAAAAACAGAATAATATCCATAATACATTATCACAAACACCGACTCTCAGGCTTTAATACGCTGTTGGAGGCCTAAATGAAACGGACAGAAGGCATGTGCACCTGCAGTAAATTCAACTTGACAGAACAACAAGCTATTGGCAGCAAAATAAATGCCATTATACATCACCTCAGGTGTTGTGTGTATGTGTGTGTGTGTGTGTGTGTGCGCGCATGTGTACGCAATATGACAAAAGACAGCATTCACCATTTCTGAACTGCAATTACATTTCTCCCAAGAAAGTTATCCAGATGGGTTTGAAATATGCAACAATTTGTTTGGTCATTAAGATGCCTATTCATAACTGCTTTTCCTTGTAATTATACCAAACTAGGCAGTATGCCATGGTACTGATGCATTCTCTTTGTGCTCAAGTAGTTTTCTTCCCCTAAGGGGGGGGGCGGCCTTTTTTAATGTTCAAACCCCATCCATAACTATTAGCTTGTAGAGCACTAGTAGCTCCAAGAGCACACCCACTACAAATAAATAAATTGTCAGCAGTATTTTTGTTGTAATTAAATTTTATGTGAAGTTACAAATGTCATTACAAAGTATAATTATTTTCTCAACAATGTAATGAAAATGCACATCTTAATGGAAAAGTACTGAGCTTTTATGTTGCACTTTAGAGCTTATACCCTAGAGTCATGTGCCCTTTTCAAATGCAGATACTGTATGCAGCACGGCAGGTCATAAGTCTATGAAATGCAAAATACTGCTCAAGATTTGTTTGGCTATGTATTTAAACTGCTTTGTTTTTAACATGACTCATGATCACAACCTTATAATTCTGTCTACATATACAATAAATAAACTCAAATTGAAAATGAGTTGGTGCATCTCAAGGGGTTTAATTGTTTAAAATAAATACACTTTTTAAAGGTTTAAACCATTCAGACTTTCTTTTATTAAGGGATTGCTGAGGCAGAAAGGAATCCGGGGGGGCATATGATGCACCACGTTGTAACCACTTGGCTACGGGGTGCCCAATAAGGACACTTCTTGTTGGCACCAGATGCAGATGTGAATTTGGAATTTAAAATACAGGTTTGGGTCTTTTTAAGTTGGTTGTAAAACAATCTTGAAGAGCCCATATGTATGTGAGAATGCTGTTAAAATTGGGGGCCAACTACATAGCCCCTGTTCTGTGCAAAATGCAGCGAACTTTGTCTAGACAGAACTTCATCTGTCCTGCCAAGATAATCTGAGTCAGTACACAGTTACAATCTATTTAAGATAAATTTCCCTGTTCTGTGTCCCTACCGAGCTGTGGTGGAGAAAGGCTGCGTTCAGACTGAGTTTCAAATGTGTGAAGAAAAAAAAAAAAAAAACACAGCTCTCCCCTCATTCCTATGGGGGACTGCGCTCACCGCAGCTGGCACCAGCACTGCAGGGTCTCTGGCAAAACAAAACAGCCCTGTGCGGTGAAAAAGGTGCATCTGGATCAACTTTCTCTGCAAAGCACATTGAAATTATCTGGCAAGACGCTGCATTGACCAATCATGTAATGGGGGATGGTCAGAACATGCACACCCATAAGAACAAGACCTTATTTACCATGTTACAGTGAGCATTCACTGATATTCAGTCATTACTGCCTTGCCATTTCCTGTTTTGGGACTTTTATTTTGAAGCATTTCCTGTTATACCACCCTCACCAGCCCCAATTGACTCCGCTCCTGATTAGCCTCAATTATACACACCTGTTGCTAATTGTCTCTGCCTAGATTGCCCTTTATATCACTAGCTCACTTTCAACTCGGTTGTATTGAGTTTTCCTCCACACCACTTGTCTGCCTACTCAATCTGATCCACCAAACAAATACTCCAGTAAACTAATAATCAGAGTAGATTGTATTGTGCACCCAAACAACCTAAAGGAAGTGGCCTTTTCAAGCAAATCCAGAAAAAAACAAAACAAAAAAAAAACAACCACCAAAAACAAAGAGCTCAGAGTTCACACACAAACATCTCTTTTGGATTTAACAGGTAAGAATTTAGTTAACTTAATTCAGTTTCGCAATTCTGATACCAGTGAACACTCTTCCCAAACAAAAATGGTTCAGTATGTTTATCCACGAGTAAACCTTCTTCCTAAAAAGAAGATCTCTGAGCAGTTCCGATTATTTGTTTGGTTGAGTGTTTTTCCACAGGAGTAAATCCTCTTCCCAAATTAAATAATAAACCAAATTAAATAATAAAAGACCCCTCAAAATCAAATAAACTCACATCTCAAATGCTGCCCAAGTTATATCCAGTAGTGGGCAGCGGATTGTCTTCATGCACATAGGATATGTAGACTTGGACGAAGATCTGTATTTGAGGAGGCCTGAGGTGAGAGAGTTCCGTAGCTCAGAGTATCGCTCTTACTGACCGTGGACTACAGATGACCAAGGATAGGCCCGGACGCTGCAATGGTGGACACACTGCTAGACGGACGTTGCCGGTATGCCGCCATCTGCTTCTTTTTCTTATAAGGTGTCTTGGCGGTTTGCAAGCCAATTTAAGGTACATTACCGCCATCTCCTGGGCAGGATTCCGCCATCTTGTTTTGTATTCGCCATATTTAAAGAAAGGGGGGCGGACTATGGTGGATCCTAGAATCCCATTAGTAGAATAAAAGAGGTGTGTCTGGGTTGCCATTTGAACAGGTATGCTTTTAATTAGTTGATATTGGGTTTTTTTTTTATATTGAGAAGACAAACAAACAAAAAACTTTAAGTATGGCAGATTTCTACAGCACTGAGAGTCTAGTTATCCCCCTGAGTTGTGTTCTGTGTATTATTATACCTTCACCTTCACTTTGTTTTGCCATTAAATGACTTCATACCATAAGCCTGCATTTTGGGTTTCTAAAAATATTTGTCTAATATTTGGGCCACAGACAGCTTGCCATGCATTTTTGTTAGTTATTAGATGTTAAATACATTATTGATTTGAATCTTTTAGTCTGTTCCAGCCACAATAGCCACATCATGCATTATGAATAGTGACAAGGACTTTTTCTTATGAGCCTTGCAGGGGGTACAAAAACATCCTAAAAGTTAAGGTTATGCCATCAACCTGCAGCCTTGTACATAAACAAGCTGGGACATAGCCCGGGGTATTTAGAGCTACACTCATGGCCATGTATGTAGCTTTTTTTGCACTGGGAACAACATTTCCTATTTATTTCCTCACTAGCTACTTATCATAATCATGAACTATTCAGTAAAATGTGATATATCACTTCAATTTGATGCACAAAAAGAGTTGAATCATGACTAGTTAGTGCCACCCAGCTGCTGATACAGAGTTAACCAGGAACAACTCATGAAGACAGTGGTTATCGCTCTGTTTCACAGATAGTGGTGAACTAAACGTTATCTACAATTTTTTTAAAACTTGAAACACCTATGTTAACCTGGGAATAGCGTGTTTGGGAAGAGAGGTGGTTTGAAGATAGATGGACCAGAAAAACTGCGATTGCAGCTGTGGGGCAAAGTTGAAGCGACGACTAGAGCAATGCTGTGAACATCCCAGGAAGTGAGCAGAGCACAGTGTCAGTTTAGTGTTGGTGGGCAGGGTGTGGTACTCTGCCCAAAATACATGAGTCCACAAATGCCCGACTCTGTTTTGGAGAAGCTTGTGGCCTGCTCCATTAGAACTTGACTGCTGTGTTCTCTTTGTTCAAGGCTGCCTTGGTGGAGAGAGGCACCGCTGTGGGCTCCCACTCGCACAGCCATATCCCTCACCCCTGCAAACAGCTGGACTCTTAAGTTGAATTATGTTTTATTTGTCTCCCATTTTATCAGACTGCACTCTCCCTGTTCTAGTATGTAAAATTGTTTTGTGTTTTTATTGAACTCCTGGTATTTTTTGTTTTAACCTTACTTTCTTGTTTCTCTTTTGAACTCACTGACCTATACCTCTACCCACCATCCTGGTGTAATAGCCTTAATACCTGGGCTTGATTGTTTAGGTATGTTGTTGTTCAGTGTTGTGTTTGCTCCATACACAGTTTAAAAACAACTTTTGTGCTTATAAATCATTTAATTGTTTACCATCCAAATTTTCAACTTGGAAAATAGCTCTTTGTAACTCTGTGAGCTTTACAATACTCATTCATAAAAATAGTGTCTCAGTTTGTTTCCTAGGAGTTCATATCTTCTTTTAGGGACCTCACTTGAGCAAGTACAGCAGTAGTAGCCTACAGTTGGTTTGCAATCATAAGGCATTTGTCATGTATTATTCTGTGTGACATGCAAATGCCTTTCTTACATCAAATAGGATATGCTCTACTTAAGCTTTAATCATGCAGGGACACTTGAGGAGGGTGAGCAGAAAATTCACTTTCTCCCTTGAAAGCCAAAAGAGATCCAGTAGCGTTCACTGTGGTCAAATTAATGTCAAGACATGAAATGTGATGGTTGAATATTATTTGTAAGGTTTATAACAAAGTTCAAGCGGTGCAGTGGTTAGCACCTCACAGATAGAAAGCTCCGGGTTCAAGACCTGGCTGATCCGGGGCCTTTCTGTGCAGAGTCTGGATGTTTGTCTCTGTGCCTGCGTGGGTTCTCTCCGGGTAGTCCGGCTTCCTCCCACAGTCCAAAGACATGCAGCTTAGGTTGACTGGTGAATCTAAATTGCATGTAGGAGTGACTGTGTGTGTGGTTGTTTGTCAGCTCTGTGACAGACTGGTGACCTGTCCAGGGTGGACCCCGCCTCTCACTCAATGTCAGCTGGGATTGGCCCTGTTCAGGAATAAGCAATATAGATAATGGATGGATGGATAACAGAGTTCTCCTGAACATCAAAAATGATCAAACTAATAACCTGCTAACTTGTATTATCATTAATAAGAAACCATATGCTCTGTGGAATCTACGAGCTCTGTTAGGTGAAAGAAAGTAGCATAGTCAGTAAGAGCACGGAGATGCTGCAGCGTTGGCAGAGCCTCAGTGACTCGAGGATTTGCAGAATTAGGTCCCTTCTGATTTTTCATTTTGAGAATAATCACTACCATGGAAAGAGGCACGGCCACTGTTCCCTCATATTGGCTCTCTCTTCTCATTTGGGAATGCACATTTAAATGTACTAAAACTGTGGAAAATGTTCACTAACATGTCTAAAACTGTACAAACTAATGCAGTCCATCCCCGGAAACAAAGACAAACTCTGGGTGAATCGTTGTAATTATTAAATAAAGTGTCAGGTATGTGCTGACTGAACTGCAGTAGACTGGATTAGTTTTAGAGATGATTCTTAACACCACAAAAAACCCTACCCATGTAATCTCCAGTGCAACATCAACTCTAAGTAAGGCCTTAATTTACAAGAGCATTAGGTCAACAGCTCTCTGTGACATTAAAAGCTTCACAGAGGTGAGATTTATTGCTAGGCTCCTACATTAACATGCATTAGGTTGTACAAGTGTCATCACTGCTTAACTCTACTGTGATTTACAGAGTTCTGACTCCACTCCAAATTAAGTGCCGCCTTCTTTTTTAACAATATTGGATTATGTGCACAGAAAGATTTAGATGTGTCATGAGAAACCATATGCTCTGTTAGGTGAAACATGCCAGACTTAAAAAAAATGTCATTCATTTTTAAATATTGTGGTTTCTGCCACTGTGGTAGTTCCTTTTTTCACTAAATGAAATTTAATGCTGTTAGGTCTTTCTATAAAGCTTTCCTTTGATTATCCATTTTCTCTTTCTGAAGCCACCTTAGTTGGACCTTCTTCCTGTTTTGCAGGCCTCTATGTGAAATCTAAAGCAATGTGATTTAAACATTAAACAAAATAATGATTTAAAGTCAAAATTGAGCGTCAACCTGAAATCTTGCATGAGCTTAATGAATAAAATCATCATATCAAAAGGGGAGCCTGAGAAGAGAGACAGACATTTAACAACAGAGCAATTTGACTTTGTAGATAATTCCTCTGTGTATGGTAAACAGGTTGGAAGCACTTCAAGAATCATACCTCAAACATAGGACAGCAGCTCCATGTGTAACACTGCAGCTGTGCACAGGCAGTTGTGAAGATCTGAAACCAAGTGAAGCAACATGAAAAGGACATTGATCTGAGGTACTGTTAGCTCTACAGTTGTCTGCTAATAAGCAAGAATTGTGTTGAAAAACAGAACATTTGCAAATGACTGTATTAACCACATGGATTTGGGAAATGTTCTTATGGTAACTTTGTGTTGGGCTGTGGTTTGTTCAACTATAATGTGTAATGTTTAAATAAGTACGGCAAACAACAAGCAAACTTCTTCTTGAATAAGTAAAAAAAAAAAAAAAAAAAAAACTACATAAAATCCACTCAGAACCCAACACTAATAAACCATGACATTCAGTGAGAAGTATAGAATGACACAGCATGTCCTGAGCCTTAGGATGTTGCTAGGAATACAAATTAGATTCACCTGAGTTTACACACAATATACACAATATATCACATAAAAGACTTCCTTCTCTTCTGTGTTACACCTCTGTGTTGTTTTATTCTCTCAAATACAAACTGTAACACTACTAACCAAAACTTAACAACTAAAACATGAGATTGTGTTATAAAATCCACATCAAGTACCCAGACTGGAGCTTCATCTTTGTTTATGTACAGCTTTACCTCAAAATGGCCTGTATTATCACTTGCTTATCTAATCCCCCTCCTGTTGTGTACAGTTCCTCAAGTGGTTTAAGGCAGTCCTGTCATTTGTTGATCTGCATCTTAAGAGGAAAAGGGAGCACTTGATTTGAAGCAACGGATATCCCTGCTAATGCAAACACAGCAGAAATGTTTCCATGTATGATGGAGACTGTGAACGAGATCATGATTAATAAGTGATTAATCATGGCACGTTACTTTACCTTGATCCTATTTGAACCTTTGAAAGATAAGAGTACAGATTACAGTTATACTGTAAGATGCATCTAGCTGGACAAGTTCAAAGAGCTCCATAGCAGAGAACTGAGGATAAAAGGAAAGCATGCTGCAAACCAAGGTTTCAACTACGAATCCACTTATTATCCCCTTAAAATTCCGTCTGGACATCCCTCCCCAGGCAGTTTAACATCCACTGACTCATATGACTCTGACAACTTGTGCCATGGCTTGGTAGGACTCACATGTGACTTCCACTGCCCTCAAGGTGTCATAACTGAAGAAGCCTCTCAGATGGGAGGTGAAATGTCTTTAAGGACCTCAAACAAGTCCAGTTGCCAACTTTAGAACTTTGCACATACCATGACCTGGATGACGGAGAATCACCACTGTCAACCAGTTCAGTCACATCCAACTCACTAGAGGAGTACTTATCTGCATGAGAGGAGACAAATACAATCATTTACTTTTTGCATTGCTCTACATATGTTTGTTGCAGTGGGTTTACTTGTGTCTGATGAAAACTGTGCCCAGAAAAGTGCCGAAAGTGGCAGAGCTTAGTAGAGTGTGGGTACCCGAACCAAGCCTGACAGGACCCATCGGTACCTGAGGGTTCAGGCCGAGTTTGGACAGAAATTTAAAAATTATATTTGGGTCCATATTGGGTTCAGACACATAGCTCAAACTTTAGGCTACAGGGTCAAATGTCTGCTTTGTATAATGATAAGGGGAAAAACACAGCACAAACTCAAGTGCGACAGGCTCCAGTCAGGTTTGGGTATTATACGTATATGATAAGCTTGTCAGGTCTGGGTCGGGTTTGGACACCACACTCTTGGGCATGGGTTGGGAGCAGTTAATGTAGAGACTACAGATTTACTGCTGATGTTTCCAAATGCCCCAAATTTAATGGTAACTAACATGTTAGTCAATCTCAAAATGCTCACCAAGAACTTGCCCGGAAAGTTACCACAAGGTTCCAGAACGTTCTAATCTCCAGCGTGACGACATCCCTCTCGCTGACATGCGCATGAAGATTTCTTTAAGTATCAATGAGTCAAGTAAATTGAAGCTGATGTTTAAAAGTCATGAAAAAAAACATACTGTACACAACCACTCACACCATTTGAGTAGCCTAACCACAAATATGGGTAATGTAGCTGTTTTTTTAACATAATTTTATTAAGAAAATAACTATAAAAATATAAATATAAAACAACAACTCAGCATTCAAACTGCTTGAACAGCTTCAAACTGAGTGTATGACAATTTTCCTACAACACACACTTTCAGTACATATTATACCTATATGAAGAAATTAATTCACAGTTTGACAAATAAACTGCACCAACCATTCACGTTAACATTGTTTGTCAAACAAAGATAGCAAATAGTATATAGGATGTCCATCATTAAAAACACTTTGTACATTTACAGTATTGAATGGAATTGGCTTGTAAGATGAATGGACTCCTTCCCTACCCCGCCCCAACCCAGTCTAGTGCCATTAAACATTGATAGTATACAAGACTACTATCTCTCAGGTTGATTACAAAACACTGTACACACCATTGTTCACAAAAAAATCCTAATATTCAAAGGCATTTGTACTGATTATGACCAAAACAGTAAAACTTTGAGAATTATATTGTATCTCCATTAATGAGAAAACTCAACTCATTTCGTCTAAACTCCAGAATCCACAGTTGGATTGCACGAGTTTTGTTTGAGCACACGTGTGTTTCTTCTTGTGTTCACACACGTGGATGAGAATCAAACAGACAACTAGTTAACTAGCGAGTTAGCTAGCAAACTAGACAGATAAACAGATAGTTTTATAGATAGATAGACAGACAGTCAACCAGCTGGCTAGCTGACTAACTAGACAAAGTGCTGTCTGGCTAGTTAGCTAGATAAACAGACAAAAAATTGGCTTGTTTAAAAAAAGGAGAGACTGGCATGGATGTTTCTAGGTCTCTCTGTCAGGGCTCTTCACTATGTACATCTCTGCCAACTTTTTGAACTGTGGTCCCCAGTTGCTGAGGTAATCATAATCCTGGTCCCCCTCTGTAGCTGCAGATTCCAGTGAACTGAGGGATTCTGCCAGTGACCCACTACCTTCATAAGCATATGTGGCCAGGGAGTCATAGGGGGGTGCTGTGGGATCTGAATCATTCTCCTGAAGCCTCCCATTAATGAAATCTCTGACATTTGTGTTATCCTTTATAGGTGATGTCCTTCGAAAGGGAAACAGCATTTCAGGTATGATGTCTCTACGTAGCTTGTTAGTATCCATCACCTCCGGGTTGCGCAGAGTGCCAATGTCAAAAGCCTGAGTATCCTCCTCTCCGCCCCCTTCATCGTTGTAGCTGACAACGTTGTCTCTGACGTCCTCTTTAGAGATGATCAGAGGCTCCTTCTTTCTCTGTCTCCTCAGGGCAGCAAACAGCACCACAATCACTGCACAAAAACAGCGGGAAATACAGAGAGAGGAAGCTCAGCATTGAATGTGTGCTTCCTAACATGTGCCATGCGTTAAAGAGCACAGAACAAAAACAGAGAGGTGAGGCATTTACTACAGTTTTAAATCCTCAACACTGCCTTAGGCACTCACCTCTTATTATTAAAGATTCAGTAAAAAAGCATTGCTTTCTGTTAAAATGCACTTTTTCTGCATGAAGTGCACATTGGTAGGATTCTTTTTTTATACTCTCCAGCACACAACCTCATCTCTCATATTGTTCCTTCTTGTTTAGCAGTAAAAGACAATCAGAAAATGCAGAGTGAGCATGTGGTACTACGTGGTAGCAGGTTTTTTTTGTTTTTTTTTTATTTAATAAACTCATACTTATTCAGGAAAAGAGAAAGCAATCGCTCATTTAGTACAAGTCCTGCTTCACCTCATGATGCTCATGATTTCCGGGTTGCAAGCGAGAGCAGACGTCTTTACTGCTCCTCTTGTCTGTTCTACGATTTTTCACATCTTCTACATTTTCAAGTCTTTGAACAAATTCTATAACTATTAAAATGCCTCCAAGAGGGGAAAGAGCTAATAAATCAGAAGCAAACGAGGATGTTGAAGCAGAAGAGGATTATATTTCAGCGGCGCAAGTAACAGAAATGTTGAGTCAGCAGAATCTGATGTACACCGCACTGTTGAGCCAACAACAAGACAACTTCAAAAGTTTTGTGCAACTACTTATGGAGACAAATAACAAGAGACTCAACGACATGACCAGAGAAATACAGGAGATAAAAATGAGTTAGCAGTTTACCCAGTGAGATATGGATGTGAGCCATGGGTGAACAGAAAATACAAACCAAGGAAACAAGGGATGATGTCTACAAAACTTGAGAGTGTAATAGCCATAACGGATAAAATGGAGCATTTGGAAGTACAGTCCAAGCGAAAAAACCTGATCTTTGAGGTAATCAAGGAGTCAGCTGGAGAAAGCTGGACGGATGCGGAACATAAGGTGAAGGAAATATTAAAGGATAAACTGCAAATTCATCAAGAAATTGAGATGGAGCGGGCTCACAGAGTCGGGAAACCT
>NW_018127883.1:9779873-9785970 GCF_001952655.1 Monopterus albus | reverse complement strand
GATTAGCATTTGTTGGATATGTGTAAAATTATGTGTGTTGATATATCAACTGTCTTTACATGCTTGAAAGAATAAATCAAATCTAATCAAATCAAATCACCTGCGCTCCCCTCTGTCTGCTTCCTTTGCCATTTTTGCTCTACCAGCAGGTACAGTAGTTGTCGACTTGCCTCCCACCTGGGTGTTAATTACAGTGCCTTCAACATGGGTTGGGTGGATGGGTAGTGGTGAGGGGATAGCTCTTTAAGAACATTTGTTACTGACCAGTGCCATTTATTTTTGACAGAGCAGAGGGCTGCAATGAGGAGAACCGGAAGGGAGAGCCGTTCCAGCTCAGTGCCTGCCTGTCGGACTCAAGCAGAGGTGAATGAGACAGCCCGTCAGGGGGTTGAAGCGCGAAAAGCATCTGATAATGAGCAGATGTCATGATATTTGGCTCAAGAAGAGAGAATGGAGTTTAACCTTCAGTAAACTTGATATGTGAGGGAAGATCTGCTCACCACCAGATACGTAGTTTCAAATTCAGCAGATGGGAGAAAAGCTGGTCAGTTCTAATTTACTCTGTCATGAGTCCTAGTCAGGGTACAGATCAAATAACACATCCAATTCTAAAGGAATATAGTGTGAGAGGAGGAAGAGGGGTCAAATGCAACAAGACAGTGCACAAATACACATGCATGTGCACAATGACGGGGACAATTTTGTTATAAATCTTAATTGATCATATACAAAAATGCCTCATTCATATAGTAAAGTTCAGTGACAGTTGAAAACCGTTGCTTATTAATGTGACTGTAAGAACTACACAGCTGGTTTTTGCTGTTGTTGTTTTACCTTATATGCTGTTCCATACAGTACTGTATTAGATTATGAGGAGGGATGTAGTGGTGCTTTAGGATGCCATTAACCAACTTGTACCTACTTTACCTGCAAAATGCACAGACCGTTTTTGTAAAGGGGATTTGTAGCATAAATAATGAAGCTCAGATGGACCAGTAACCAGTCACTGATTGGACGTGGATTACTAGTGACCATACTGATCTGAGCTCTAGAGTTGTGAGTGTCTACAGTGTGTGGATTCAAATTTATCTGTCTGTCTGCAGTTTTATGCATAGAAATTTTAAATGTAGAAGAAATGTAAGTTCCCATGATAAATCTAAGCAGTGATTTACACTGATATTCCTCTAATGTATCTGAATCATCAAAAATCAAAATGAATTGATTCTGAACTTTGTGAATCAAAGCTAAATCACACTGGGAGATCAGTGCCAATACCCAGCCCTCTGACATATCGACACTGTGAGCTGCTGCCAGTCAGACTGCTGGCAGAAATGCATATTTTCAGTAAAGTATATTGATTAAAGTGAGTTGGGAGCTGAAGTTTTTAATTGTTGCCCAGTTTGTAAAGGTAGACCTTGTAATAGCAGAGATATTGACTAGAAGTTTTCCCTCCATTCGGGAACTTGGTTGTATATTTGAGCAAGCATCTCATTCTGGGTCATGATATTGACTCTGAATAGGCTGCTGCATGGAGCATATGAAAGTGAGGGCTGCTTGGGTCGCTAACGTGCCTATCCTTGTGTGGCCATATGGATGACCTGCCACCATTAAAAAAGTAAGAAAACCACTTCCTTTGAAATATGCTTTGGCAAGTTCATTAAGAATTTTGTTTTGTTTTTTTTCTACCAAGATCAATATAAATTGACTTCACAATAATAACAAAAGACTTCAAATATACATGATCATACACCTGCACATGCATGTGCTCATACTTACTCAGAAGAATAATGACACAGAGCAGTATGGCCACTAGAGCTCCAGTTGTGAGACCATCTGAGAAGGGCAGGAACTCAGGGTTACATGACTGCATGTTTCCACGGCTGTCACAAGCACACACACGTACAATCAGTGTACTGGTGCTGCTCTGAATGGGGTAGTCATTGTCTGAGATCACTATAGGCAGGAAGTACATGCTCATCTCATGCCGACTGAAACCGCCCCTCCGTGTCACAATATTGGCAGTGTTATCTGTGGGAAGATGCAAAGGGGCAAATTTTGTCAGTGACAACAGGTTTTTAGTTTTCCTTTTCCCCCCTTTTCCCTTTTTCTCCTGTGACAGGCACTTAATAATAATTTTGGGAGTGCCATTCAGAATTACAGCCAAACATTAAGCATATTAATAAGAACCCATGTTATTTGCTAAAAAAAAAAAAAAACTACAGGAGTCACACGCCGGGGCTAATGTCAGCCAACAAAATCTTAATACTTAGGAGCTATAAAGTTTTATTTTAACATGCATAGATTGTAAAATGTATATATTACCTTCCCTGTCAACGATGGTGAAGTTTGGGTTGTTGGCACTAATGCTAAATACAAACTTGTGTCCAACAAGGGGTTCGTCGGTGTCAACAGCACTTATTGTCTGAATCAGCTGTGAAGAACAGAGCAAACATGAAGAAAACACATGAAATTTAAAATGCAATGCAAAGCAAATTGATGTTCTGTGCTATTTTTCTTAACATCAAAACATTTAATGCATTGTGATTTATTGCCTTACAAAGGAAGACTGCAACTAATATAGTAGAAGAACATACAATAAAAATAAACTAGATTAACTGAAATTAGTGAGGATACTATAGATATTTTAGTTATACATGTGGTGCTAGTGTCAGTGAAGGATCTGCGTGCACCATGCATGGAGGGATCAGTGTGGATAGACACACTTCCAGGGAGTGACTGGTAGATGACTTCTCCCTTTGTTACTCTGTAAAAAAGTCTGTCAAAAGTCTGTGTGCTCATCGTGTATGCTACTAACTTGGCATAGGATGAATTTTAAGCACCTGTCCTGCTTTGACATTCTCACAGACAAATGTGTCGTAGGACATAGCAAACTCAGGGGCGTTGTCGTTGACATCTAACACCTTGATGAACACTGGCACTCGGGTTGTCTGACGTGGATTGCCTGAAATAAAATTCAAAAATCATAATAATTAAGAAGGGGGAAACAGAGATTAGTAGTTGCAACATAAGATATCTGAAAATTGAAATGGCAAATACTTATTTCAGTTGCCACCACAGAGATGTTGTGCCATTTGGACATTTCTCTGTCCAGTGCTTTGAGTGTTGTGATGGTGCCATTGACAGAATCGATGTTGAACAGCCTCTCGAGATCTGTATGCCGATCAATGGAGTATCTAGAACAGTAACGTTAGCACAGCATTTTATTATTTTTATCAACACATATACTTCTTAAGAACTGTCAACACAGACCACATTATGTGTTATCTGCATACATGAAGTATATAGTACACATAGGAGTCTTTGTTCTTGCATAGATTTGTCTCATGAGATACACACTAAAGTACTTAACTTGATAAAAATGTCACAGAACATCATTGTTTCCAAAAGAAAATACATTGTATTCCTTCCACTGTCAAAAGATGATGCATCCTTCCTCCCACCTATTCATTTGTCATAGTCAACTGTCAAACTGCACTGAAATTTGAATATGCAACACAATATGCCATGTGGCTGTGGCCGAGCGGCATATCTCTGTGTCAGCGACAGGCAGACGCCGTATGTGTGGAATGGCCGCACTGAACTGTTTGAATCGATACAGCAAATTAGGCTGTTTCATTTTGACTTTGTGCAGAGCCACAGAGGGCTTACATAATTCTGGGAAATAAACAGTGTCTATATTTGCTTCACAGGGGCGCCGCCATCTTCCACTGGGAAATCACCAAGAGGGAACCATGAATAATATCCTTTTCTTCCTCTCTTCACACTGACACACAGCCAGGCTGATGGATTACATTTAGCCAAGTGGGCACATTTTTATCCTCATTCTAAGAAAACGATAAGAGGTGACTTTATATTTTCATGCCTTGCTGGTTTTCTTATTGATTTTAAAGTAGTAGAATTAAAGCTGCAACAGCATTCACAATAAAGCACTACACCAACATGGTTGGTGAGAAAACCTTAGCCTAACATGTCATTGATTAATTTCTATGTTGACCGGGTATTCAACCCCCAAAGAGAATGGATTTCTTGAAGAAGAACTAGACAATGGATTTGGCATTTGTCTCTAACACTCTGGCACCATTTAGGGTCTAAACACTCGTAGTCTCTTGTCACTTACTTGACTGGCTTGTTGTCAGCATCAGGGTCCCTGGCTGACACCACACCAACGAAGCTGCCAGCAGCTGTGTCCTCATGCACCTCGATGATGTAAGGATTCCTGGTGAAAACAGGGGGCTCATCCACATCCTCTACTGTAACCTTGACTGTAGCATAGTCTTTGAATTGCAAACCGTGAATGAACCTTGCATCCAAGTAGGTGTTTTTCACCTCCACTCTGAACTCGTAGTCCCTCTTACTTTCATAATCCAGTGCCTGGAGATGAAAGAGCATCAGATGTCAAGCTGTAGACTTCTTCCACGATTCGCATTTCATTTGTCAGCCTTTATTTTATTCATACTCTAAAGTTACAAATCCAAGTGAAGAATACTGCATTTCTGGCAAAGGGGTGTTTTATATTACTGATCTTATCTCATTTTACACTGCAGTTCAAAAATAAATTCCGCCATTTTTCTGGCATGACTACATGCTACCAGGGGACTCTTTCTAATCTGAAACTAAACTACTCCATCTTTCAGTTGAAGCACAACGTACATATTAAGGTGGCTTAGATTTAATTTAAAATAAACACAGAAAAATTCCTTAAGCCTGAAGGATTAAATTATCTTTAAATAAGTCATGATTTGTATAATCTGGGTACTAGGTAGGATTTGGGATATCTAAAAATAATCTCTCATAAAATTAAAATAAAATAAGGATCTTTCATTCTTGTCCTTGATGTATTAGATGAAATGTATTTTGTTTAAACTGCCAAACACTTGGCAGTTAAATGTTCAAACATGACCATTTCTTGAAAACAGTAAAACTGTTCACTGGATGAAAATATATCACTTGTCAGAAGAAGTGATTTTTCATTCTGTTTCCACTTCTAGTCCTGTGTTCCACACCCTCCACACCTGTCTGAGTTCCTTGTCAAGTGAAATGGCTTCTGATGTTCTCATTTCTGACTTCTGTTTGTTTCTGCCTGCTCCGACTCACAGTCAGTCTTGTCTCCTTGTGTTTTAATTAAACTGTTAAGCTTGCCAGCCTGCCTGTCTGTGTGTCTGCATCTGGGTCCTATTCCTCCATTTGCCATTTTCAGAAAACGTGGCAGAGGGACAAAAGCGTATTTATTACCTTTTTGATTAGGATGAGTCCCTCTTGTGTGGTTTGGTCAGTGATAATGTTGAATATGTCATGACCACCGACAATGCTGTATTCCATCTCAGCATTCCGCCCGATGTCTGGATCATCAGCTTTAATATGACCAATAGCACCTCCGATCTCAGTAGACTCCACAGCAGTCACACGAAAGGAATCTATATGTGACAGTGAATGAGGCAAATTTGTGTTGTTTGTGTGAGGTTGTCTTATGAGTACATATGAGTGATTTGTCTTTCTCACTGAGATTTGTGACAAAAGTTTTTTAATGTTTAAAAGTCCACTATGAATCAGTACAAAACATGAAGAAGTGGCCTTTTACGGTTTGCAAAGCGGGGCGGGCTGTCGTTCACATCAGACAGGGTGATGCTGACTGTGGTGGTTCCTGAAAGCCCACCCATCTGTCCAGCCATGTCTTTAGCCTGAATCACAACCTGGTAGTTTTCCTTCACTTCTCTGTCCATGCCAGGAAGGGCCGTCTTGATGGTACCTGAATAAAAAAACAACATGCTTTGAGGCACATTTTCCAGTTTAAAGGTAAAATTAAATTTGGTAATTTACAGTAATTTACTATTTTACTAAAAAGTAGATAAGATTAAGATGAATTCCTTGTTTGTGCTCAGCCATGTCTCCTAGAAAATTTGATTGGTATACTATTAAAAAACATGTGATTGCTGCCTAGATTATCTTCCATGGTAACATTTGCTAGTGTCACAGTTGCTACAATTATGTAGTAAAATGCAAATCGTGGGAGGTAGTCAGATTTGATGATGGGCATAAATAAGTGCAAGACATCCTCAGTCTTGGTTGTTTAACCATA
>NW_018127883.1:9734049-9779862 GCF_001952655.1 Monopterus albus | reverse complement strand
TGGCTAAATGTCAACATTTGACTTCCAGTATTTAACTCACAATCTTTACCTAACTCAATGCAACTGCTATGACTGTCTAAAAATTTAGGAAGCAACTTGTTATTTAGGTTCATTTTATGACTTGACAGAAACATAACTTGACTGTATTTTCTCATTATGTTGATACTAGATGTAATCAAGGCACTACTGTATATCTTACAAAACATATTTGCTCTTGGATTTAGTGGTATATAGATGTAATTTCTAAAAGAAAGGGTTGCTTTACTTCCTTAAATTTACTGGATATACCCCACCAGAGATGCTCCAGAAAATAAAAAAGAATGTGCACATCTTGTTAGCTGTGTATCTGCCAATACATGCAACTGTCAGCTATGATTTCAGAGACCCAAAACTGTATGAAAGTGGCAGCTTTATGCTAAACAGAGGACTTCTGAGATGCTGTCTGTATGTACAGTCAGTGAAACCCAGCTGTTGTTGGATAGCTGTTTTCTACATGATATAAAATACATCCAGTGTGGAAATGATAACCAAATAATTGCAATTGTATGAATGTACCTTTGACTGAGTTAGGCTAGCCTGTTCTCTCATTTTCCACCTAACAGTGTCATAGGGTTACTGTACTGAATTCCCAAAGATGAAACTGACAAGGCAGCAAGTAAGCACACATCCCAAAAGGTCACAGATATCTTAAATATAACAGCAGACATGCTTCAAATAAAAACTGGACGATGGCTTTGTAAGGGGTTGCCTTTCTAAGCTTCCATCAATTAATTTATAAGTGGCTTCATATACAGTAAATACAAAGAAAATTTGTCATAGAAATTCCATAACTACAAGCATCATAGTCTTTTCATATTGAAAATCTGAAAGATACTGAATCATCTCTTTGATGTAATCTTAAATCATATACTGTTGAATTCTCTAATATTAGTTATACCAAGAAGCAGAGCTTTAATCATCTCGTTTAATTCTCACAAACACTAACAGCACAACAGACCTGTTTAGAGATTACTTAACATTAACGTCGGCGTTCCAGAGATTCTGCTGGGTTTGACTTACCGTTTTCAGAGTCCACAGAGAAATAGGGCTGTCCCTGCAGAATGCTATATACAAGCTTGGCACTGTTCCCATATGTTTGATCATCAGCATCGGTGGCAGTGACAGTGACAACAGACGTACCTGCAAACAGAACATGCAATGTCAGTTTCAAAGTGATACTACAGGCGCAACCAGGTAACTGACTCAGCATATTTTTATTAGCTTCCTCTCCATAAGGAGAGAGTGAGCTTTAAGCCTACCAGCATTTTTCAGCAATGAAATTACTCATACTGACAACTTTAATACCAGCGGTGCCCTGATATTTACACGGGTTTTACTGGGAGCCAATGATTAATCTCCAGTTTTTATGTGAAACAACAAGGCTGAGTAGAAAATCAAATTAGTTGGCTATAAAGAGGCAGTGATGTCTCGGTACATTCAATCAGGTACATACAATTGTTAAAAGTTATTCCCCTCCTTTTATTTTTTCCTTTAAGAAACAACCAGGTCGCTGCTGCTGTAGCTGCATAAAGCAAAAGTGATAGGTTTGCAAACTGGGTCTCTTCTGTCACCTCACCAACAGTTGTTGCTTTTATTAAACCCAATTAAACTATCCAAGTTGGATCTCTTTTAAATATCAGTGAGAATGAAAGGTTCTACTTCATCAAGACTTTGAAGAGTTGCTTCTCTTTAGGTAATACATCAGGATGTGTTCTCCATGTGTGACAGCACAGATTTACCACAGGCTGTTAACAAACCATTTAATGTTTGGGGCATGAAAACCATTTAGCTGTCAAGCTCCTACTGGCGCACTTGAAGCTCAGAATCTTAGTGTAAGATTTTCACTGTTTTATATGGCTTTTAATTTGAAACTTTTTCTAAAAACAAGTGTATCCTTGTAAACTCCTGTACAATAAAACAAAATGAGGCCCATTTTTGGCCCAACTCAGTTTTGATGCACACAACCAACCATTTAGCTTTGCAGTGGATTTTTCTTCTTCTGACCTATGCTGACAGAACCAGAGCCATGGCAACATTTGGTAAACTCTGACAAGCTTCTGTGGAGGAGCTGGAATAGAATTATTGTGTTCATGCATGATGTGTTTGCATGTGTGTGCTCATGAACATTGCCTTTCTCATTTACAGCTGGGACCTGAGCCAACAACCCTTTTTAGAGTGTTATCCATCAATATGAAACAGTGTCACCCCTCATATGACTACAAATTACAGGAAATACAAACACAAGAACAATCACAGGGACCTGAGCACATATCCTATACATGACTCAGTACAGTTTGCAGTACATATCAAGTAAACAGACATGCCAAGCCTCTACAATCTAGTGATAAGTGCTTATACAGCATTTGTCATTTGTGTGCTAAATAAGTAAAAGTAATACAGCTAATAAATTTGTAGGTTTACAAAGCTCTCAGTTCCCCTCAGATATCTCGTCATTGAAGTCATTTCCATATTAAACTCTGCATAAGCCACCCTAGTGTTTCAATAATGCCACATTGCAGATTCTGTCCTTGGCATTCAGGAGACCTCTGCCGTGTCCTGTTTGGCTCTGACTATCTCCATGCATACTAATGAACTCTTGAACATCTGTCTCACTTAGTCCTAGCACTGATAGCATAAAAGGGAGTTGCTGATTTTTCATGGCTGGCTGGCTTGATTAACTAGTGTGTTCAGTCTGAACATATAAGGCAGTTTATCAGTCTGGAGACGAGCAGCGATGACCCTGACGCACCTTTTGGCAGTATGAGCAGTTTTGAAATCTAAAAATGGTACATTTTGTATTTTAAATAGGGTATTGTTGTTTGTCATATAGACAACTGGAGTTTGATTTACCCTTGATTGCTACTGTTTGTTAATTTGTGGTTGCATAATTGAGCATTGATTTCAAGTTGCATACATTATTTCATAAGCTTTGTTTATTTTCATCCAGTTCTTTTATTTGAATGGATGAAATGGAGGTCAATGAAGCAAATCCTTATTAGAGTGACTGTGACGATCTTAACTTTCCATATTTCTTCCTATTAAATATGGCAAACGGCATTACTTGTGGTGAATGCTCAATGAGCCTGACTTAACAAAAACAAGAAGAAGTAAATACAGCATTATATTTAGCTGTTCCAGCCAACTGATAAACACTGTTCAGTGATTTTTTTTATACCTGAAATCCTAAAAGATGTTTAATCATAATAATCACCTTTATTGGCCAAGTACGTTACACACAAGGAATTTGTTTCCGGTACAGAACCGAGGCAGCCATCTGCGGCACCAACTCAACCGATGGCTCTCATCATTGGGGGCAACTTGGGGGTTCATTGTCTTGCCCAAGGACACTTTGACATGTGGACTGCAGGCACCGAGGTTTGAGCCTTCGACCCTCCAGATGGGAGACAACCACTCTACCCACTGAACCACAGTCGCCCCCAATTTCTTACAAAATGAATTAATTAATTATACAATTGCATATATTCTTAAATTACTGTATATCAAATATGGCTGCAACTAGTGAGTTTTGTCCTTGAAATTTTAATCTGCCTTCTTGGTTATTTTTTATGCTTTGGTCTATGAAATAAAAATAACAAGAAAAGAGGAACAAAAAATATGCAAAACAGTTCTCAGAATGAGAGTTTATCAGATTGCATATTTTATCCACCTTTTAGCTGCTCAACAGTTTACAATGACATAAAATGGAGAAAACCAGCAAATCCTCACATATACCATTACATTTTTGTTAATCATCTAACTTTTCCAGTCTTTTCATCTCTAAAATAAAGTGAACTATGACTTACCAACTTCAGACATTTCAGGGACACTGGCAAAGTAGATTTCCCTCGCAAACTTTGGTGCGTTGTCATTGATGTCGTGAATCTTTATGTTAAATTCAGTATCCGGCTCCAGCTCTGCGTTGGTGTTTCTGTCCAGAACCTTGGCATGGAGCGTGTACATAGCTTTTTCTTCCCTGTCCAGCCTCTTGGTGGCATGAATATCCCCAGACTTCTCATCAATCAGGAACAATGTGCCTGCCCCATCTCCAGTCAGGACATACTTCACATTGCCATCACCTTTGTCCATGTTGGAGTGCAGCTGAAAATTACAGAGACCCATTAGAGTCTGATTGCACTAATGTTGTATGAGATTCTAATTATAGGCATTGCAGACACATTAATTTTGAGCAACCAATGGCAATATGGCATTAGTAGTTTAAAGGTACATTCTACTCAAACATAAGGAAGAAAGTGCCATCACCTTTGGACACAATAACAAATCCTTGGCTCTTTTTGAGTTAACATTCAATCTTTTTTGCAATACTGTATGTTGGTTAGCTAACATCTGATCCATATACCTACAACGAAAACAATTATGTTGCCAATTCCCTGTCTTTCTTTGGAAAAGGGTGCAATAGTATGTGCTAATATTTGAGATTTTTGACTTCCTAGCTCTTTTCTCTTATTGAGTTGGTTCTCTGAGGATCAAGAAGGTTGAATGCTATAAAAAATCCTCTGAGTCTGAAAGTGTAATTCACTTGACTTCAGTGGCCTTGTGTTTTGCTTTAAATTTTATTTAAATTATTCACATCCCAAACCCATCAACACATGCCCTCAAGTTCACTCACGGGATATGTTGTAAATAAACAGTACATGCCACATGCTGAGCTTCTGGGCAAAGAATACATTAAACATACTGTTTGGATAAAGGAACTTTACACCATAGTTTAGATTAAAAACTCTGTGACACTCTTGTGAACACTGTGATAATGGCATAAACACGCTGAGGATTTTTTTCTGTTTCGGTCTTAGAACAGAAGAAGGCCTTGACACCCACAGTGTCAAAATGACACACTCCATTACTCAAGGTCAAATTAGTTTAAGATTTTTCTTCTAAACTGTGCCTTTGATAAATGATGAAAACCTGACCTACAGCAACTATTGCTAAAATTAGTCACCTCTGACCTATTCATCACCTTGAAAGAGCTCTAAGTGTCGTGGAGGACTAATGGTGGCATACTGTGACAGACACTTGATTCAAGCTCATTACTGTACTGGATCTGTCAGCAGATATATTTAGAGCACTATCTCATGGGTTCACATTTTAAATGACAAGTAGTTAGAGACACAGGGTGTATGTCAAAAACTTATTAATATTAATGTCTGCATGCTGTGAAGAAACTAATTATTTTTTTCCTGCAGTTGGAAAGATGATGTCAACAGCACAACTTTGGATGGAAATCAGAAATATACTGCCAGAGTTCTAGCTATTCTCAGGCAGAATTAAAAAATGGGGACGCATGTGAAAACAAGATGCTGTCAAGTTCAAATTTACGATATGCACGGTGTTTGGCTTTGTGTTTGAAAACATTTTCATGCCGACGAACCCATTATCTGGCCTGTTAAAGAGGATTATCCATCCACTCATATATGTGTGTTATAGTTCTGATCACTGTATGTGAACTTGACTCTCCTGAGCTGTAGTCCACTGATCCAAAAATCTGTGACCTTTTATGCATGTGAAGCCTGCTGCTGCTATTGACTACAAATGAGAGGCTAACTTGGCAAGCAGAGAGTGTTTCTATTAATTTTTGTACTGAAATGTCCATCAACACTGTAAAAACTGCAGCTTATATTTGTTGGCATAATAAACAGTTATAAACAGTAGGATTTAAATTATCAGTAATTCAAGTTAAACAAAATCATATTGTGCCAACAACTCATGTGCTACTTCAACAAAAATGAGTCCTGATAAATTAGAATCTTAAACCGTGATTCATTACAAACTGAGAAAGTTCTGTCAGCTTGTCTTCTTTAGTTGAACAATACAGGAAACAAATTTACTTGGTGTAACTTAAAGAGTTCTGAACTTCATGAGTTCAGTTCAGAATTGTTTAGTTTAACTGATAAGGTTATTTAGACACACTGTTAGCTTATTTACTTCCCAGCATACATTTCATCAAGGTTAAAATTCGTCAGTTTGCCCTTTTTTTCTCAAATAGGAAAAAATACATTATCGGAGTCATTCAGTTTCTCAGAGGAGCCAGAGGCTTTTCTTTCTGATCAAAATGAAAACATTGAAAACCACGATGAAGAAATGTCTTCATGTCAGAGACATTGTGCATTGTTCTTATTCACTTAAGTCTTAAGTGTTTGAAGGCTAATGACTCCAGGCTTATCTTCACTACTATCAGTGCAGCAAAGCTGCCATCATAGACAGTGCATATAATAATTCCAGATAAAACTATGTAAAAAATCCAAACTTTGTTGCAAACCACAACTTTTCAATGGACAGAGCTCTGAAATTGAAGCTACTTCAACTTTGTGTAGATTGACAGAATCAAATATTCTGAATTTTGATCATGTAAACTAATATGTTACCCTAATTTGGAGTACACTGACAGAAGTAAAAAGCTGGATGAACTCAAAACCCAAGCTAAACCTAAACTAAAACCTAAACAAGTTTAACTGTCTAACTGAAAAATTTACTGGTTTGTTACCTTGAAATTGTGAGTTTTCTCAACTTCTTTTTTACAGTGCAGAGTTACACCCCTTCTTTTATAATGTTGTATAGTGCCTTTCACCTTTTCTCTACTTTGAACTTCATTGTTTAGGCAGTGGTATATAGGAGACGTTAGGATGCTCAGATAGCAGTGCTCTCCTCTGCAACACAAGGACATTTCATCACTGATTTTTTTCTTAGGTGTGACTATTCAAAGACACTTCTGTGTTTATGGTGTCATAATTAGGGCAAATACAATCACATCATGTCATGTAACTGCATTCTTCAAACCATTTGATTATATTCTCTATTCATTTGATTATTATATTTCCAAGTAGTGGTTGTTATTCTGTACAATGGCCCATGAGAAGCCAAAACAACACAATAAGCCATCAAAGGAGGCTGCACCATATGCAGCTAAGCTGTCTACAAGATAATCGGAATTTTGTGGTATGTATTTTACATATTTTTCTTTGTCTTGTCTTGTGGGAGTATACAAGCCCTCAGCTCATGCACTTTAGCAAATTATCGGAAGTCTAACATCAGCTTTCTAAACATATGGGTAAACAGATCTCCCTATGGCCACACATTTTTTACCAGTGGTGGTTCAAACAGAGCAGGGTTTTGCACAAGTAAGAAACATTGTATAAAGTTATTGTGAGATAACATGTTATTTAATGTATATCTACTGTAAATCAGTGAGGCACTGTGCCGGCAACGTGAAGATTTGATTCCTGTAGGAATGTCTCACAGAAACAGTATACTGTAGATTGGATGTAGTCAATTTACTGTCAGAATGTAGAAACCAAGGTAAACATATACCAGAGGCAAGTTTTCCAGTGTCACGTGAACCAAGTTGGCAAGGTGTTCTTTTCATGAAATGCTGCTCCTTTTTTTCTCCAAACATGCCTTTGCTGATTGTGTCCAAAGAGTTCTATTTTAACTTCATCAGTCCACAGCACTTGTTTCCAAAACGCATCGGGCTTCTGTAGATGTCCTGTTGCATACTTCAGACGTTGGATTTTATGATGGGGACGCAGATAAGGTTTTCTTCTGCTGACTCTTCCATGAAGGCCTTGTCTGTGCAAGCATCGCTGCACAGTGGAACGGTGCACCACCACTCCTGAGTCTGCTAAATCTTCCTGCAGGTTTTTTGCAGTCAAATGGGGGTTTTGATTTGTCTTTCTGACCAGCATACGAGCAGTTCTGTCCGAGAGTTTTCTTGGTCTTCCAGATCTCATCTTGACCTCCACAGTTCCCCTGATCTGCCATCTCTTAATTACATTTCTTACTGTGGAAACTGCAAGCTGACAACGCTTTGCTATCTTCTTGTAGCCTTCTCCTGCATTGTGGGCGTCAATAACTTTCATTTTCAGGGTCTTACACAGCTGCTTAGAGGAACCCATGGTTGCTGGGTGTCCACAAGTGTGTGCACAAGGTTTGAAGAGTCAAAGTATTTGTACAGCTTTGAAATTGGCATTTACCAATGACAGCTGTTGCTGTGCATCAGATCTAACGAGCTGATTAAGGTCTGATACCTTGTGAGAGACTTTGAGACTCTGGAACTCTTAGGGTGCCCAAACTTTTGCACCATGCCATAATAATGTTTTTATTTTTTATTTTTGTTCAATTTATGGCATAAGAAGTAACTATGCATCACTGTTTGCAGAAAATATTGTGCATTTTTTCCATTTCCAAGAGAAACTGTGTTAACATCTGTTCAAATAAAAAATCACCAAAATCTGTTATTTATCAAGGGGTGCCTAAACTTTTGCATAAGACTGTAGCTAGAAAAATGGCACTGATACTGTTGTGTGTACTTAGAGCATGTCACAAAGTGTTTCACACAGCCTTAACAAAATCAAATGTTAGCACAGCTACACTATATTTGCAGAGATTTAGTGGCTCTCCTTTCAAGGCCTTGCAGCACAAACACAGCCTTTTCAAGGCCTTACAACAGAAGCACAGAGGAGAGCCTTGATGAGTTAAATTGGCTTGCACAAACACTGAGGAATTGTCAGTAAACCAGCAAAATCATTGGCAATTCTTCTCAGGCCTCTGGTAAGCATTGCTCAGTGCTGCAAAGAGGAGATAGCAAAATAGAGCACACAACGAATACAGAATAATTACTCTTCTTCCCTCTCTTCCTCTGTCTCTTAAAACACAGGCAATTTCTTTACTATTGGAACACTGCACTTTAATGGATGTTACCCAGGTTAAAGGTACAGCTTACACCATCTGTAGTGTGCTTTGTGTGTGTGTGTGTGTGTGTGTGTTTTAATAGATCATACAACTCAATGCAGAAAAGTTTCAAACAAGGCCATGCAATATGTGAAGGATGCTTATTGGCAAACTATTAACACAACAAAGTGAGCTTCTACCTTGAATATTCAAATTTAGGGCAGCACATTTTGTTTACAAGGCACAAGACAATGCAGTGTACCAGGAATGTAATAGGATTTTGTGCACTTCAAACATGCATCTGAAATGCTCCAGAATCCATAGTTTGTGGTTGTATTGCTCAGCATTGCAAGTGTTCACACTTCACAGCCCTGCTTAAGAAGTAGGACACCACAGCTGCACAGCGAGTGCTCAGACACATTAATGGCCCCGTGAAAGTCAGCTAAAATGAGATTTGAGGGTTTTACGCTTGATATACACACAGGCACTGCTTAGTATATTTACCATAATAAAATATACTGCACTCTTTTTCCATGTTGACAATTGCTACAGAACCTAAAAACGTACCTTCACTAATGCAATTATCTTTCTTATCATTCTGTGAAGTTTCAGTCAGCATGACTCCATGTGTAGCCTCAAAGCAGTGTGTCTTTTGAACACCCGGATAAGCAATATGAGCCGCATTTTATTATATAATGCAGCCAGAGACGTATGCTGCTTTCTTTTCAGTTAAAAAGTGAGAGTGTGACTTCTTTACATCAAATTTGACTGTGTTAATCAAGAAATCAGCCTCAAGTGACAGTTAGTGAGTGTGTGGGTTGATTAGAGAAGTTTGATTGAATGTGAAATAAACAGGGTCTCTCACAGTGCTCTGCATATCCATTAAATGATCTTTATGTGAACAACCATCAACGCTTCGATGGCTTTGTGCTGGCCATGAGAGTGCATTTTGCATTTGTTGTAGCTGCTTCTTTCTCTCTCCTGACCTCATTTGATTTCAGTAGGTTTCTCTGTCTGTCTATTATTCCGACCTTCTATCTCACATCATCCTATCTATTTCTTGTATTTTCTGTTTGCCTGTATTTATATTGTTCTATCTTTGCCTCACTGTGTATTGTGTCATTATAACTATTAGGGATGCACTGGACAATAATATTCATTTTCACTTCGCTCATTGTCATTTCTCAGGGACCAAAATAATGTTTTGAAACTAGATGTTCTTTATTTTCCCTGACCAACAAAGACTTCTCCTTTTCCTATCATCCAACCACAGCTGCATTTAATCATTTTATTCACGATTACATAATGTACCAATTATTTTCTCCAATTATTGAAAAATTGTTTATTCAAGAAAATGGGAAAAAAATTTGAGAAAACTGAACTCAAGGCCACTGTAATGTTGTTAAAGCTTTATTTTACAAGTCTACTATTTCCTAATAATAAGCTTCCTGCAAAGAACCATGTTGTTTGACATCAATTACAGAAAAACAGATACAAAAAATTAATCTACTTTTTTTCTTAGTTAGTCAACTGGGTTGTGTTGACTTTATTATTGGCTTCCAGATAAATTTCCATGAAAGAATTTATTATTGTTAATGTTTATTTATTCATGGTATTGAAGAAATGAAGAAATGGTATTCTTCATTTACGCCGAATTGGATGGTTGTTTGTAGGCAAATTTAACAATGTGCATTGTCCTCTGAAGAAAGCCTCAGGTTTGTGCTAGCTTAGCATTTAGAAATAACTGGAAGTGTACCAACTGATCATGCTCTAATTGCACCTGTAATTAGTATCAGTTACACTGTTGCTTCCAGGAAACTTTTTACAAATGTATTTAGAAATAAACTGGAATTCACAGACCTGTAAAATAAAGTGCTACCATAATGTCTTCACTTTGTTTTGTCAGACTAAAACCTTAAGATAGCCAGTTTACAATCAAATATGACAAAGAAAGCAGCTTATTGTCACAACTCAGAAGCTGGACCCTGAAAGTGTGGTATTTGTTCTTGAAAAATGACTTAGAAACAGATTATTTAAATGCCTGCCAATTAATTTTCTGTTTATGGAATAATTAATTAATCCACTATTTATTAAATGTCGACTTGCTATTATATGTTTTCTCTTTGTGTATCTTTCCTTTGACTTGTAGTCTGTCTCTCCGTCTCAATAACAATCTGCCTCTCAGTCAAAAACTCCACCTTAAACTGATGGAATTAATGTTACAAATCACCATGGCTTCTACTCTAAAGCAGAATGACTCTATACGGCTGCCTTATTTCACCTAACCAGTAATTTATTACAGCCTCATGTTTTTCTGACAGTTTAATAGTGAGTGCTATTGGACACAAGAAGAGCGGAGAACTGGTGAATGTGATCGCTGTCATGCCCCAGATGCCTGGTGCCAGAAGACATCAAAGGGTTGAGAAGAAAGTGGCATCAGACCAGTCGCTGACATGTCAGCGGATGGCTGCCTTTACTGCATAGTTACCATTTGCTTCGCTGCTTCATCACTTAACACTGCAAGGTGAATTTTACTGGCCTTAGTGACTGATGTGTTTTCTCTCCCCTCCTCCTTATTTCATTTCTTTTCGCCTTTCCTTTCTCTTCAACAGATCAGGATGATGGTTTCTGCAAAAGAAGTTGTCATATCCCCCCACTCAACCTTGCACAAGACACTTGTTTACTTCAGAGAATGAGGTGTGTGATGAAAGCCAGCTTCCTCTGAGAAAATTGGCTGTCGACAGTCACCTCATTTCCCTCCCTCGAGTTGATAACTGCAGAATTCCCCATCACACCTGTCTCTCTAGTGCTAGCATGGGTGTCCTGACAAGAACCTCTCTGATCTGGGTGGGTGGGGAGGAAAGAAACATTGTCCCAAAACTCTCAGTGCTGTAGTTTTTGAATTCAGTCTCAAAATCACTCATCTGACATCTGAGACTGGTTTTTGGCCGCATGTGACTTATATATTTGTTTATTTTTTGTTTTTTCTGTTCATGAAATCCCTTACAGGGATCATTTTGCAATGACGAAAAGTTTTTCATGAGCTTCCCAGAAGTAATTAAGTGTTAAATGAGCCATACATTGATTATATATCTGTATAACACCGGTGCCACCTGCCCAACAAGAGATCAATGCAATTTTGAATAATAGTATGATTTTTACTGAATAAACTATGTGATAGAATGTACCATTTAAAAAGACAGTAGATAGACTCAAGGTAAAGGCATTAGTGTGTGTCCCATAGCCCCAGTTAACTCTGCCTTTAACAGCCAGATTTATGGCAGCCCATTCATCTTTGGCCAGTTACATCAAACGCTACTTCAACAAGCTAAACCTTCTCTAATTAGTCTGCAGGCGGTGTGCTCGGACACGTTACCTTGCCAACGTATTGATGGTCATTTCCTGTGTATTCCTCAAGCAGAAAAAATTGATTCCACATCCATCCTCGTTTGGAGCGCTGAAGAATCCTCCCATCACTCTCTGACATCCCAAACAGATTCCCAATATTCTCAGGTGTGAACGGCAGGGTAGCACTGGGCCACAGGATAGAGAGCATCAGGAGGAGCAGAGCCTGAGTGGTTATCATGGTACTCAATCAGCTGGGAAATGTCCGGGATAACTTCTGAATTATGATAATAAACTTCTGATAGGATGAACACTAGAAAGCAATGTCATCAGAACAGACATTGTATTCCCCTCTTTGAAGTCCTTCCGATCCCTGTGGAAGGAGGAAACTTTAGTCAAGAAGCACTTTCATGACACATTCTTCTAAAATAGCAGGGAAACAAACTGCAATATTAGTCACTGTCAGTGGTGGGTGGTGTTAAAATTCAGTAAATATTTTCATAAAATGCAAATAATCCCATAAGAAGGAAAGGAAAAACTAATATAGTAAAACGAAAAGAAATTCATTGTAAATGTATCATCATAAAAACAGCTATCATTATAGTGCAACTTAGTAAATGTTAAAGTCAAATTGAATTTAACAGCTGCAACTGTCTGCTCTTTTAAAAAGAGGTATTTATTATAGTTGTTGTTGTTACGATTTGCTTCCGGTGCCCTTTCTTCTAAAAAGCTGTTTATTACATTTATTTCTTAGTTTTTAAAATTTTCAGTGCACGCCTTTCCCCAGTGCACTGCCCATTTTTCTTCTTTCTCATCATAAGGAAATATTGATTCATTTCTTATTTGTCACATCCTTACTGTAATCTATCTGAAATATGTTGTTTTTTAGAGGCAGATCATTTTCCAAGCCGATCTTACATGTAAATTACATACAGTTTACTGAACCCCGTGGAATCCAAGCACATTTATCATATCGCCTTCTGCCCCAGTATTTGGGGAGTAAGGGAGTGAGTCACACTTCTCTAATTATAAGTTGCATTACTGATGATATGCGAACAGTGTTTCAGAGCCGGTGAGCATGTTCAAATAGCTTAATACAGGCATCTCTGGAAGCACATTGATTCTGACATGGGCAAAAGGTACCTCCATAAACTGCTCAGCTGAAACTTATATTGTAATTTTATGTTCGGTTTCACACTCCTTCAGTTACATTGTAAAGCTACAGAGAAACTCCACTATTGTATGTTAGGGAGCTGGGTCTTTCTAGTTTATTCTCTCTACCCATTTTTTTTTTAATTTGAACTCCAGCTCATTGTTGGACTTGTGGTGAATTGCCAACATCCCTAGAGTTTTCCCCAGGGACCTAACTTTGCACCTGTGATAAGGTATTTCGTGCTTCTGGGAGTCGTGTTCTGATATTTCACTATGGCTATGTCCTCAGCAGGCCTGGTCATGATAGGTAATTTAGGTATACATGCATATTTTATGGTCTTTTGGGAGTTAATCCTAATAAATCTTTCTTCTCGTTCTAAAAGAACCCATGGTCCCTGTATAAAGGCTGACGTGCATTCGCTGTGTCCCTCAAGGAGCATGCTAGTTTATCAGTTCCCCTGCTTCTCTTCAGAGCTCTAAAATAAGGACTGTAATGCCAATGGAAGTATTCACGCAAACAAATGGCCTATTAATGTCTATGAAAGTGAAGAGCAGAACATGAAGGAATGTATTCCTTTGAATAGGAAATCAAATAACTGAGCTAATGAGATCTCAACATAAAACACTGCTCAATCTGCTTGTTCTCAGTCACTCAGCTTAACTCGACAGAATCTGTTTAATCAGCAATAATTTTCAATAATGCTTATGTTTAAGAATAATATTTGACCAGACTGATCAAAGTTTGTTCTGAGTGAACATTGCCATGGGGGCTTGCAGTTCTGCAGTATCTCTTTGGATCAGCTACAGTGACAGACACAAATACAGTGACCCAAACCTTTCAAGAGTCAGTGCTAGATTTTTTTTTTTTATGTTCCTTTCTTGTCCGTGCCAATAATGTGGCATGAATGTGACACATGCATTTCCAAAATCACAAAACACTGCCTTGCAATTAATCTATTCTGATGCATGTGATTGCATTTTCTAATTATCATTCCAGCCCGTCCTTGAGTTTTAATAGCATTCTGGATATTAATCTTTTAATGTGGTGTGGCTATTAAGCATTAGGCCAGTGTGTCTTTTCAGAATTCCTCCAAACACTTTATTAAGAGATGAGTGAGCAGGCTGATTCAATGCCAGAATTATCTCAATTTATTCAGCCCGTTAAATAGTGAGGTATTTTAGAAAAAGTTGTTTAGGATTAGATTAAGCTGTAGGCAGTGTATATGGCTCAACATTTAAACCAGAGATGTGAAGGGACAAAGCTGTTAAATATGTGTTTATAGTGTTGTCTTTTGATCTTGGCTGAGGCTCTGCTGTGCTCCATTTCTCTAATCTGCAAAATTATACATCCTTGTTTTGCAGAATAAGAATATCTTTGATCAGATATAAACTAGCAGTTCAAAAGGAAACGCTGCCCAGAAAAGCATAGCCTTGCACATTAGTCTGTTTAAATTTGTATGCACATACATCCCAGGATCCCAGGAATGAACACGCAGGCTTCCCCACAATGTGGGCCCTGCTACTAAGCACTTTTGTGACTTCTCTCTGGGTAGGACAATAATTATAGGTGTAATGTGTAGCCAAAGTCCAGTTTAAAAACCTTTTAAGTGGTGTTGCATGCATAATACATTAATACTAGTCTACACATGGGAGAATATAAACACCTAAACTGACCATCTGCTCTCTGTGTTGTTACAACCTTTGGCACCAAGATTAATATAAGTATACTGTACCACTCTATCTGCTGTAAAGGCACACTGTACTTTCACCCAGAAAATCACAGTATTTGGGTTTATCCAAAGACAGACTATGTCCTAAATTTGACAGTGGACACGTCAGTGAATAAAAATAGTCAAATGTGAATCAAACAGATCAAGTTTATTATGAAAAAATAATGTCTATAAAACCTTCAATAAGGGTAAAAGATAAGTTCATTCAGAGGCACAGTGTGCAACCACACTGCATGTCTCCCTTGTTAGGTTTTACTGTACATTTTCATATACATACACACCTTTAGAAGTGAGCAAATTAACACACACATACATACTCAGTACATCTGTGCTCAGTATCACTAACATCACCAGGCCCAGACGGAATTCCGACGACACCTCCATAGGTTTTCCGCAGACTTTGAAGCACGTGTTTGCCCCCCCTTCTGTATGTACGCAACAGTTGTATGATGTTGTGAATGTTGTTTTTTTTTATCATTTTCCAAGCCAAGGATCCAACATTCACTTCTGCTTCACACCTTGACTGGCTAGTTGCACATCCCTGTCTAGTGCTTCTTTTTCTTACACAACAATCTGTGACGCGTCTCATGTCACCTTCTAGAGCTGTTCCCCTCAGTCACCTGTGTGAACAACCCAGGATAATGTCCGTTAATAGAGATATTGTCTCCTGATGAGATTGTCTGAAAACATGCATCGTTCTCCAAATTCCCCCACCCCTTCCAGTGTGGTGGTCGCTCAGTAGCCTCTAAAGAACTTTGGCCATGTGTCCTTAAATTTTAAGGTGGTGAATTTCCAACAGATGTTTACACTCTGACTTGAAATATCGATGAAATAAAAAATTCTCACATTTAAAAGTTCATATAAAGTGATTTCTTTCACCTTGCTCAAATTGCCTTGATGCATTTTGTGCTTGCTTTTGCTAAAAAAAAATAGCATTGTTAGCGAAATGGATATTTTCTTTTACATTACAAGCAAAAAAAAAAAAATCATTCTACAGTGCAATGCTTCAATAGCAAATTGCACATAGCGTCATTTTCCGAGGGTGGCCATGGCTATAAAATGGCTCTTCATATACTGTACTGCTGCAACTGCGCATTGACATGTGTTCACTGGCCTACTAATGCTTGCACCCTCTTCCGTCTTTATGCAGCCTCACATTCTGGTTTCTTAGGGCAGGGACACACCAAGCCAACGTGAAAGAACTAGCAGAGACCAAGGCTGACCTCTGCATCACCTCATGTCAGCTTTGTCTGGGCCAGTGAGGTTGAAAGAGGGGCACTAGAACACAGCGCACAAACTACAACCATCTGCGTGACAGAAAATACTCCTCCTACCAGCAAATGGCAGTATCTGTATTAAGCATTCATAAAGGGAAAGAAGAAGAGCATGAATGTGGAAGTTTAACCTATATACAAAACACCTCTCGTACAACACAGCTGCTGTTTGTAGCTGCTTCTAATCGAAAATATGTCTGATAAGATGTTACAAATGACACTGCCGTTCTCTGCCCTTGGTCTTTTGGTCATGTAAGAAGAAAGGAGGTCGTGGAGGCGAAAAACAAGCAGAAACCGCATTAAATAGGTGAAGCCATGGATACTACGGCAACAGGCTGAAGGGGCTTTTCTGAACCATTCTCTTCTTGTGCACTTAACAGCCAATGAGAGTGGGTTCTCTCTTACCGACAAGGCCTGACTGGCCAATGCCAATTCAACATGTCGAATCGGCCATAAAGTCACTGATAGGGGACAACTAGTGCCAATGGTTAGGGACACACTGGGAGGACGAGCCCTGACACCGATGGCCCAGTCGGTGAGTGCCTGTCCTTACTTGTTCAGACACAGCCCTGACCAAAATCAGGAAAGCTGTGGTGGTAGTAGGTTGTTTTAGAAGCTACTACCACCACAGCTTTCTGGATTTAGCCTTAATCAGAAACCACAGGTGTGATCTTCCCTGTTGCACTGGTCACAGGTAAACTCATTTTTATGTCAGTTGTCACAAGTGTACTCACATTTGTTGACTTAAGGTTGTACTTTTTGGCACACATTCTTAATCTAAACTGCTTGTCATGTAAAAATAAACTAATTATTAAATATGATTTTGAATTATTTATGGGCTCAGTTTTGCTGTAGACTGTAAGTAAGCATCTATCGTCAAAAGCTCAGAACTTCTAGATTGTTGGCAGTCAAACATTATTTAAATTGTAGTCTTATTTATTGATTATGTACTAGTACTACATAACTATACTGTATGAGGACAGTCAGCTAAATGAACACAGACAGAGGTACAGTAATTAGGAAAGAAAATGACTACAATGGAGAGAAGACTGCAAGGTCATCAAACAGATCTCAGTGATCATTTGAACCTGCATTGTTTTTCCAATAACATAATTAATGACTGGATTTTTGCAACAAACACCGACCATATATGCAAGCTGGGTGCAAAACAGCTGGTACTATGTGACTTTAAGTTTCAGTAGCTCCAGTGATTTCTTGCTGATACTGATACAAAGTGTAACTCCACAGTGGCATGAGGGGCATGAAGGCACTAAGATGCAGCACCTGTGCAAGCCACCACTTGGTGGAGCTCTAGACCTTTCCAAGTCTGCTTTCGCTGGCTGCAGGCAACGGCAAACCTCAGGAAGCTTTACTCATGTTTTGAAATCCTCTAAGCAATTTTGTGATACAGTGCACACTTTCTCATTGAAAATCAAGTCCACAAGGGAAGGCCTTCATTCTTTCTTTATATAAATGACATAAAATTTATGCTAAAACTCTTACTGTGTGAATAAGGAAGTCAGTCTACAAAAAAAAAAACTAAACAAAACTGGAATTTTATTAAAAGGGACAAAAAATGACCAAATTAATTTGATAATTTAGTCAAGAAAAACCCTGGTTTCCCTCTCCCAGTCTACCATTTCCACACAAAGAAAACCTGTGCTTTTCAACTGTCCCTTCATAGGAGCTGTGCAGATGCTCATGAGAGCTACTGTGCCTGTGTGGGAGCATGGGTTTCCACCTCGTTTTGTTTCTACAGTGAAAGGTCACTCCATATCTGACAATAATTAAGGGAGTGTGTTAGCGGCTAATTCGCACTAAGCAATAATGGTGGTGTTACATGGATGACCTGGTGCATGCCCCTGTACCCTAAAATATCACTTTGATGACCGTAAAGCTGCTGTGCATGAGGCAGTACGCAGAGGACTCGGCAGCTGGAGAAAGTGAACAAGAGAGTAAGGGTGATTAAAGTTTGTGCTGTGGAGGATATGCACATGCACATGGAGTGCAGTGCTGTTCGAACACCATGATAAACACTTCCATGCGTTTTTAGAGATATGAATGATACAGCACCTCTCCATCAAATCTGCCCATAAAATATCACAAGTATGATTCATCCTCAGTGCCTTTCAGCAGAGAGACAGACATATCCACACACAGAGAGCTTGGCATAGAAACCTGAACAGGTGCACACACAAATGCAGCTACACACACACACACACACTTAGACAAGACATTCATATATAGTGAACATGTGCACATGGACAGACACCATATATCTAAAAATGCACACATGCTGCTCGGGGATCCACTGGTCCACAGTATGAAGTTAGAATAGCACTTTGTATCGAGTGACAAAGTTAATGCTAAAAGCACAGCACACCCTCAAGCCATAACACCCACCTAAAAATCACATTACCCACTGTGTGACAAGTGTCATGGGCTGAATATTATACAATTTAAAGGGGATAAACAGATGCTAAAAATAATCACAAGTGGGAATGTTTAAGTTTGATTCATCATATGAGCCTAAAGTTCCAGTTTGTCCAAATCTACTACGGTACTACAACAATTCTCTCATTGCAAACACACGTTTTACATGAGTAAATTATAAAGACGCATTCAAATCCGATTACTGAACAACAAATCTAATCATTTCACTCTTCATTTGATTCAAATGTTATCAAACTCCCTGAAGTTGCGACACTTCTTTACATGTCATACCGACATTGCCTTTGTCACAGTGCAAGAAGCAGATCATCCACGGGAGTCTGAAGACAAAATATAAAACAAAATATGAATATATGTCCTTTAACGTGAATCAGGGAAAAGCCCTTACCTCTGATTTTCACAGCTTAGCATCCGTCTGCGTCATTGAGTGCACAATAATGTGTTCCTACTCCCAAGCAGTGCTTAGTGGCGGAGAATCTGGCTCCTCACGGCAGTGCTTACATTCCAAGACTGACAACAGCACAGCTGGTGAGAATGTGTATGGGAGTGTGTGTATGTGCGAGAGAGAGAGAGAGAGAGAGAGAGAGAGAGAGAGCCTCCTGTCTGCTCTCCTCCCTTACTCTATGCTTCTCTCTTTCTCTCTGCCCTCCCTCGCTCCATTTCTCCCAGCCGCTCTGGCTTTTCTCCCCTTTCCTCCTCTACAGTTTCTTTCTATCATCTCTTCACTCTGTCTCTCTCCGTCTCTCCCTCCCTCTTTCCTACTTCTCCTCCCCTGCTCTGTCACTAACCCCTCCTCTCTCTTTCTCTAGCAGTGCATCACTTCTGGCGGTGGATGTCACTGAGGCTGAAGCTGAGGTGACTCTGCCCCTGATTGGCTGCCATTCACAAGTTAGCGATAAAGAAAGAGGAGAGAAAAAACCAGGAAGAAAAGCAGAAGGGGGGAAATGGGGGGTGGGTAAGTGTGTGTTTGTGTGTGTGTGTGTGGGGGGGGGGTGTTAAAGGGTGAAGAACAGGGGGGACTCTCAGAAAGCATAAAGAGTGTTTTCCTTTTTTTCCTCCCTATGAATGCATCTGCACAGCTCTGAGGCTGCTCTGATGGATCGACTGTATGATGTTTGATGTCTAAAGCAATCGGCCCCATTCTAATCTTCTCTCAATGACAGTGGAATGAAGGAGAAAAAGGCCATAACTTGTAAATCGGCCACACGGCAAGGCGCTGGGGGGTGGAGGGGCTGCTTCTCGCCTTCTCATCTTCATCTTTGTCTCTCATCCCGCTGACTTGGCCAGCGGTATACATCATCTCTTCTCATTACACGCCTCATTTTGGATCTATATCAGTACATCTCCATACAGTATGCTATCTGCTGCTGAGGGTGATATGGTATTTATTTTAAGTCAGCTGAGAAGAGTGCAGAGGAGGATACTATATCATGAAGGTGTCTGAATAAACCATTATCTGTCCCCACGTGTTGAGAGCAGATAAACAATTGCTTGGAAGTGACTTTGGAGTGCATACCAGAACCGCTGATGAATAATTTAGGAAAAGCAGCAGTTCCACTGGCCAGCCTCATTTAAGTTCAAGTTTTATCTCCCAATATCAGTGTGAATAGATTACCAGCTCAAAGTCTCAGCACCAGATAAATAAAAATGCAAACAGGCCAAAGTAATTAACATCAGAAGAAGCAGTGAGGCAGCCTCCCTCTGATACCAAGCCAAGTCCCCCTGCTTCTTAATTCCCTCCTGTGTTGTTTATGGCACTGAGGGGTTAAGAAATAGGTGTGTATCATGTGTGCATATGTTTTCTTGTATACTGTATTTATGCGTATGACTGGGAGAGGAAAGTGAGTCATGTTTACTCACCTTAGTGTACGGAATGGATGCACATGTGTGGCTTTTGTGAGTTTGTGTGCATGTGTGTGTTGTTCCTCACTAACAAGCCACTGGGAAAAAAAAACATGCAATTTTTTACATCTCAGCACAGAATTAGTTTTCATTTACTTGCTATTTACACCCCTGAGACTTTAATTACGCTGTTGTTACGCAACCTGAACAACTCTGTGTAGACAACAGACAACAAAAAAGGCATTGTAGCCAACTAGAAACATTTTCAGAGCCAAAGTTCCGTCTTATATCTCACACAGAAACAAAAATGTGATCCTTCTTTTCTTAATTTCACCAGCCTTCCACACAAACAATTTCCAAATTTCCACAGTTTTTTAATGCTCTCTTGATGAGTACTCCATTACCTTGAATCAAAGTTTCACAGGCTGAGGAAACAGCTTCCTTAAGTAAGACTGTCTCTTGATCCTCTCCCAATTCTCAGTGTCAGCTCCCATCAACGTCACTAGCTTGTTGCACTGGCATTGCACTGGCATTGCACTTGCAGTCACCTCCACAGTCCTAGCTGCTGCTGATTAGTTCTCTGATTTCCCTTGCCTTCCCAAAGGAACGCTCAAGTGTGGATGTATACCCACTGTTTGCAGGGCTAGCATAACAACTGCAGCTGGTGATAAGTTATTGATATAGCTCTATATATGGTAATGAAGACTGCATTAGCTGAGCATTCAGAAACTCATATTCTGCCTCCTTTTGTTGCTTTTAGTGCCCACACAAACGTATCTGACAAATTAGCTTGAAGGTAGAGTTTGCTGTGCCTTTCAGCCCTTTTTACATCATATTACTGCTTTGATGTAAATAAATAGTAATATGAGATTAAGTCACTATCTTCTCAGTGCTAATGCAACAATTATGATCACATTTTCACATTTATTTTAAAATAACTCATTAAATATTGCACTCGGCCACCAGGGGGCAGCTTCACTAATGGGAGCCGTCACCCTATACATCTTTTATATAGTCAGTTATTGAAACCTTTTTAAAAACTGCAGTGTGTGCTACATAATTTTACTTCTATAAAACACCTTTTGGACACTTTCAGATACTTGTGTTTTGTGTAAAATGTTTAAAAAACATTCTATGCTGCTTTAAAAAAAATACCAATTTTTGAATTTTAGAGAAGAGTTGATTCATTGTTTATTGATAAGCAGTTTTATTTTGACTTTAGGGAACCAACTAAAGAGTATTTCTTACTTTGCAGAGTCACTGTTTAGTCTACACAAAGTCAAAAGCAATAAAATATCTTGTCAAATGTCTTGTTTTGTTTGAACAACAACTCAAGGCCTAACATTAAATGTACCATATATATATATATTTGATAAAGAAAATCAGCCAATCATGTTTGAGGAGCTGGAACCAGCACATTTCTGGCATTTTATTTGTAACATAAATAAAATTATTGCCAGTCTATCTTCAATTACCTGCTTGGCGTGCAACTGTGCATCATGGTTTCAGGGTTGGCTTGATGGAATCACTGAAACAAATTGAAGATTTTCTGTGAACAGAAAAGTGGCTTTTTCAAGGCTAAAATTAAGTGGACAAAGTACAAGTAACACTGGTATAACAAATGCAATAGCATTTAATCATTTAAATGTTATATAATGACATTTGCTCTTTCTTTGCTAGAATATTGTGATTTTTGAGTCAATGTCTCCTGTTTAATAAATGTAGGAAGTAATAGTCTAAAAAAACTGTTGCTTCAGTAGGCAGAACAGCAGTAAACTAATGCTGACACAGTGTTTGATAGAACGTTGCTGCTTTCAGAAGTTTGGAGTGTTGGTAGTGTTCTGGGTTATTATATTGCAAATGTCAGAGCCATTCTTTCTGATTACAAAGAGTGGAGCAATACCTTATTTGTTTTTGGTGCACACAGTATAGTGGCTCCTCATCAAAGATGAGCTCTCAGCAGTTTTCTCAGTCAGGATAAAAACTTTGGATCCAAAGCAGGTAGACTGGAAGATTCACAATAACAGAATCAGGCATATGTTATGTCGATCTGGAATTCTACATCATTCAATATGTCAGCATCAACTTTAAAGGTATGAGGCACTGAACAGCACCTGGGCCTTCATAAGAATACCCAAAAATGATAGAGTCATTATAAAGTCATAATAATGAGATTATTTTACATACTGTACATCTGGCACATGCACTGCAGCTGGAGCTCTAAACCAGGCAAGAAGTTGAAATTAGGCCAGATCTGATACATTGCAGTTCATCTGTAACAAAATTGTCCACTGCAGACACTGCAACATTTTTTGTGCCTTTTAGCAAAGGCATATTCTTGGGTTGTCTGTAGGCTTCCATAGCATAAGGGATAGTCATTTGCACAGATTAATCTGGAGCCCTATTGTTCACTACCACAGCATGCTCTCTATTTAATTAAGAAAATTCAATCTTTATCTTTTGTTGCTAATATCTGTACTGTACATCTGCACTAATATCCAAATGAATATTATTCTCTTGTTCAAATGATCACATCCATGGAGACATTTTTGTCAAATGAACGTCACTAAACACAAAATGTGTTGTCTTTTGCCAACATAATTACATTTTATATGCTTTGTAATCATTCTGATTTTACACCTCCCACAATGGACAGCATTTTTATTTTGGAAGACACCATTATGGCAAATCCATTCTCCACCAAAACTGACTCAGACGGTTGCAGTTCTAAATAGTGCTTTTAAAGGACAGGAAAAGAGGTGATATGATTCGTCAGCTTCAACAACACCTACTTGTAATGTATTCCTGCTCACTGTTTCCAACTGTGCTTCTGATACACAATACACCTTGTGGTGTCTTGACTCAGATTCAAACTGCACCAGTGATTCTTGAAAACAGAGCCTAAAAGAGAGACGAGACTCAGGTGCCTTTAAGACTGCAAGTAAAACTGTTTCGATGACTATGATGTTTTTCAGCTGATGAAGAGCAAAAACCTGCCTGTAGACTACATAAACACATCTGAAACATGATCTGATAAATGATAATAAGTGAAACGTGTGCCATTCTATGATTATGTGCTAGCAAAAAATAAATAGAACATCCACATGCACTCATTACACCACCACTGTTGGAGAACACAGTCAGCCATTCACTGGGTGCATACACCTGCTATAAATCCTCCCTTGATGAAGATGATAAAGTTTAGTTTTTATTCAACCTGTTTTTGACAAGTGCTGATTTATGATCATTTTAGAGGATGTAGTTTCTGGTGCTGTTTAACTGTATTGCACTATACTAACAGGTGTTTCTATTATTTTGTCTACCAGCGGTACTAGGCTAAATAACATCTTACTGAACAATGTCATACTAATGATTATGTGAAAATGTAGGCTAAAAGGCAAATGCCTAAAGAAAATACTGCAACCTCAGCTAAGAAAGCCCCAAGTGCCCCTGAAGGTCTTTATCACCAGTCAGCTGGCGGTGGAGAGAGTGACTGTGTGTTTTTGGAGTATCTGTACATGGAACATTTGAGTCACTGTTACAAACTGGCATCTTTATTAAGCTTTCTGCAGGGTTAGGTAGACTACATTTAATACCCTATAATAACACCTTTTTACACCACTTTGAATCTAATATAAAGGATAACTTCGTTATCCTTGGGTGACTGCATAGCTAATGCTAATTTTGCCATCACTACTTCTGTTGTAGAGATTCAGGGATACAAAAAAATCACATTAAACTGTGTCACTTGGGTAATCAGTTAGTCTCAGACAGTGCACAGAATAAACACAATTTTAGTCCATTCATTTTTCATTCATTCATGGGAAGCAAAAACAAGATGTAGCCATCAGGGGCAGCCGTTACAGCTAACTGGAAAGGATGATCCCATGATCACCTGGTCATCGAACAAACAACTGACACACAAACACAAATCGCTACCACTTTGCATTGAAGGAGCCAGTTGATATGGTTCTCAAACATCTGATCAGGATGTCTCCCCCAAATGGGAAGAGATGCTGGAAAAAGGCTGGAACACACTGGATAGATTATGTTGTACATCCCATATAGCCCAGGAATACACAGGGTTTCCAAGAAGGGCTGGACGATGTGGCTGGGGAAAAGCCACAGCACAGCACAGTCCTGGATAAGCACTGGATAGCGGGAGGATCAGTAGCTCTGCTACACTTTCCGCTGAAAACTGAACATCATATGCTTCAGTTGTATCTAAATTGTACTTTATAACATGCTAAACTTGTTATGATTCTACACTTAAGCTTCAAACCACTATTGTATGACTAGTTTAACTTTATTCTATTTTATTCACAGGCCTGGTTAACCTTTAACAACATGCTAGATACTGTTTTAGTTTAAACTAACTAATAAAGATAATTCTGATCTTCTTCATGTTAAATAAATCATCTACAAACAACTCTCAACTGTCCAAGGCTTGAGTCATCAGGCAAACCAGTTGTTAACCTTACCCTTAACTCTGGAAGTGGAATCGCATATTTTATTTAAAACTACCCTGGATAATTTTGGCAAAAGCCAAACAAACAAACGGTATAGAATCTAAGCCTGGTCAATTATGTGTTCTATAATTACAAAACTGCTGTTGAGCAATAGTTAATTTTGGTCTGACACCCTAACACAGCCCAGTTTTCTCACTGTATCAGTTGCTGTGGCCAACAGTCTGCATTCTTTATTGAACTCCCACTTTCTCCAAGCATTTCTTTGGCAGCAAGCAGAAGGTACCATGTAAAACTACTTTCAGAACACCTCAAGCTCTACAGTATACCTCCACTCTTCTTTTCGTCAAGTGGTGACACAGTAACTGTCGATCTTTCCTCCCCCATTAAGGAGGAAGTTGCACATTTCTCTGCTCCAGGCTGCCAACATTCCTTTCTGTCTTAGCATGTCTCTTTGAAACTTGCCATACTAAGAGAAATCAAAACATGATGTATCGAAGAGCACTGTTCTCACATAGTGGATTCTCTGACAACACCGAAGACAACTTTAGATTTCCGGTGTGGTGCGCTGTTACTTGTGGTAGTTGGCTGTTATCTAGCAAAGAAAAACAGAAGATTATTGTAGTGACTGCTGAGGTGTAAAAATATATTCAATCTGCTACACTGCTGGTGGATTTATGTCCATTGCTTAAACAAATGACAAAAGGGGAGAAAGAGTTGAACAGGTTTATTTGTTTCAGTATTTTGAAAGTCATTCAAGCCAACAGTTATTCAAATATAACAAATGAAAAAAACAGCATCTTCAAATATGTCTCTGCTGGTGCTAATATCTTTTTATGAGCACACCATATCTGCTCAAGCCACTCAGCTCAGTTTCTCATGCTCATTGAATTGCCTGTTTTTTGTTCACTGATTTTCCCAGAATGAAATGTTTTTGTGACTGTGGGGGAATTTGTGATAAATGAAATACCCAGGTGTTTTCACAGTGCAGGTGTCTATCACTGGCTCCAACATGAGGCGCACTTCCACTGGCTGTTGGATGGATTTAAATCCTCCACCAGAAGCTTTCTTGACACAGGGGCAGGCACGCTTAAGACGAGGGGTATAAACCTGTGTTACACGACTCACTTTTTTCTTTTTAGGCTATATCTCACAGAATAGCTAGTTCTCATGGGGGATTTGCTGATGTTATTGTGCATGATGTGTTCATCATAATGGTGCACAACCTCTGAAAGTTATTTCTGAAAATGTATTCAATTCATTATAATGCAGAGTTAAAGAAATCCTCAAGAAGTCTGATTAAAAAGGGAGAAATGTAACACACCAGAAGAGGATGAAAAAAACAAACTGACATTTATTTACTTCTGGTGTGAAAGTAACAGCCACTGCCATCAAAAAACGAGCACAAATAGAAACATACTATTAGACAGCTGATGAAGAGAAGGTACACTGAAGTGTAATTAAAATGAAAAGTGGGGTGTCCACATTTCAAGTTCAGATTGTTCTACAAGCCACATACGAGTTCATTCACTGGCACATTAATACTGCTTACACACACCAATCAGCTAAAGTTCAATAGATTTCATTACAAAGTATCACAGCTGCTATGTGGAATGTCAAAACTGCCATGTTGTGTCCTTTAACTGATTATTATGATCAAATGAGTTTAATCAGTGGAAGTGACACTGCCTAACATCATTTTAATAGAATGTACAGTACTGTGTAAATACTGTACCTGACAGTGAACAGATGCAGCTGAGGTTCATAACAAAAATTTTTATAAATTATTGATGCTCCATGTAAAAACTAGGAATGTAACGAGATTTGTAATTTCGCAATATTGCAATAGAAAACTGTCTCGACATTGCTGTTAGACTGTGATGTATCTACCAGGATATTACATATGGTTATTTTGCTAGCTTACCTGCATTCAGGTGGCAGAATTTTAAACTGACCCAGTGGATGCTCCATCATCCACACTTAGAGCCGTTGTGTGGCAGCACTTCAAGAAATGACACAGGCTGAAAGTAAACTAAACAATTTGCAAATACTGCTGGACAGAGGCAATACTAACCCTGTTTAGGACTGAGGCTATCGTGGATACATCTTGCAGAAATAGTTGGGATATGACTGTGCGCTACACTTTAATGGAGATAAGAAAACAAACCGGACAGACATAAACAAAACCAACAACTTAGTAACCAACCTTAACTATTTTCTCTTGAAAAAGTAGACCATGATGTTTGAAACACATCAGAAATCTTACCTTTATAAGGATTTTTCTAGTTTATTTTGGCATCTTCTTCTCCTCGTTTTGATGCACCAAACAGAGAAGGTTAAATCTGCCTACCAAAACACTGATGTTTCACTCTGAGTGTGACTCATTTTATTTTATGAAAGGACCGCTACTTACTGCCGCATTATCCTTTATATACAGGTACATTTATATACATTATACAAAGAAAACCGATTTATTATTCAGGATGTGTCTTTTTTCATATTTTTTCTTCATTTTCTATCATGATAAATATGGTATCTCAGACTTTTTATCCTGACAACATTATACCATGGGTTTTTGATATTGTTACATCCCAGACACTGTAACTGAAATATTCCCTTAAGGACACTGGACACTTATTTTTTAATCAGCTGCCTACTATAAGAGATGGAGAAATGTGTAATATAAACACTTCTTTGCACCAGTTAGAGGCTATGTCCAAAAAACCGTCTGTTTTCTACTGGATGTGGTGCTAGATTCATTGCATTTCAGTGTGTGAAATTTATGTACTTTATAGTGCTTTCAGTATTTCTGTAGTACGAGAGCAATAATGTTCCTGGTGAGTTGGTAACTGTCTCACTGATTGATGTGTCACACTCGATGTGAAAATTACAGCCACGTGGCACAACACTTGTCAGTGATATACAGAATGGTGATGATTAGTAGGTGTACTAAATCTCAGTTTACTGCACATTATAAAGTCAATTACTGTGTTAACTATAGCTAACAGAGAACTGGTAAATATGGGACACATTTTGGAGGTAGTAATTTAGCATTATTTCAGTCAAACTCTGCTGATAGCTGTGGGTCTATTTGTTTATTTTACCAGACCACTATCAATTGACATTGATCAGCTCACACCTACAGTCCTTATGAAGCGGGTTAGGTGAGTTTAGGTGACTCATTTACATGATATAATAGGAGTCATTTCAGTTTACAAATCACATCGCCAAACTGATGCTACAGAATGTAGGTGACAGTTATGTCGGTGAGTGAAAACATTAATATCCCTTTACAAAGAAGAACAAAGGTAATTTTTCTTTATTGGTCTTGTTCATTGTTTTACAATTGCACGGCCACATGGTGTCCAGGTAGAAAATAGATCATTTTAATCATCTAATCTCTATTTACAATACATTCATGTTACATTGATTATATATGGTATTATTGTTGTATAATACACATTTTTAATTGTCAGTGTGAACTTTACCAAGACACCAGCTTTAAAACAGAATAATAATCAAGTAATTAACCAATCAACTAAATTAGAGAATGAATAAAATATTAATAAGCAAAAAAATAATTAACAGTAACAGGATAGTAGAATCAGGGGACAAGCCTGTTTTGATATTGAATAATACTCATTGACAGGTCCTTAGTGTGTAGTAACTCTCTCTTTCAGTTTGAATTATATTGCAGTGAGCTCCATGGAGACTGATAGTACAAGAGAACTCTTTTGAATAATTCAGTGTGGACCTTTGGGATAGAACGCAAGGAGAATTCCTGCCCCATACCCCTCCCCCTCTCCACCACACAAATGTATCCTTGTTTTCATCAGTTACCAGGTCCCTACATAAATGTACCCTGACCTAACTTTAACCAAAGCAGACACTTGCTACTGCATTGTTTTCAGAAAATTATGGGGACTGGCCTCAGGTTAGTGTGCTCCCAGTTCTCGGCCCTCAGAAATATAAAAAAACAAGGTCACACACACACACACACTCCTTTTTTTTTTTACGTTAAAGTAAATAGTATAATAGGGAACCAGAGGATGTCATTCCTTATGTGTGTATACAGTATATGACTATACTAATGAATAAATCAACAAGTGGACTACACAAGCTAATCAGCCTCATAGGAATCATAGCTCGCATCACTTAATCAGCTGCTGCTGGAAACCTCCATCACTGCCTTGTATTAGATGCTGATATGTCAGTCATTTTCCATTGAGGGTCATGAATACACAGACTTGAATCTCAGCCATACAACAAGTGATTCCACTAGTTCAATTGGAGTAGCTAATGAGAAAAGTAAGCTGTTGTGATATGTGCGTATCAGGAAAAGTACATTTCGGCCTAAGTGTGATATATATTTAGTACCACTGACATATTGTACATCAGACACGCTGTTAGTGATCATTTACATATAGTATATGTAAAATGTTTCACTTTGCATGTGACACATTTAGAAATTGTGGAGAAAGTAATATCAAAGAAGTTATTAACTGAAAAATGGATGTGACGGCGGTGGTAAAACATGGTGGCCAATAATCACTGGTTCGTTCTGACTGGTCTTGTCCAAATCTCAAGGTGTGATGAGACACTGAATCACACATTGCTCTCAGTGGTATACTGTGCATGAAATGCAGTCCATTGACCACTGCCATTTACATTCTTTAATGTCTAGTTGAAAATAATAAAAAATAATAATACATTTATGCAGCACCTTTAAAGACGATCAAAGAAGCTTTACAAAGGTACAATCAATTAAACATAATTTTATACACACACAGCGGGAACCTTTAAAAAGGCATAAATATAGTAAAAGTCTAGGACAAACAAAATAGTGTCTTATAAAAACATTAGCAACAGAGCTAAACTTTATTTAAAGCTGATTTAAAAAGGTGAGTTTTAAATGCTTTTTTTTAAAGCTATAGAAGGTGACAGAGCAACAAGATGGGTGAGTTTTGGATTTATCTGAGATTATTGGGATGTTTAGAGATTAAAGATTTCCATACATTTTATACAAGTATTTTATTGTATAAGGCCTCAGTGACTTAGTTAGACTCTCAGGTACTGTCTGTCCCCTGAGAGGACAGATATATTAACATATATCACTCTGAGTCAGTCTGGGCTGATTGGTGTATTTATCCTCATCCAGGCTGTCTGTACCAGTTAGTGAGCAAAATTACAGTATGTGGGCCCTAATGTGTTTACAGGTGATTGTTCAGTTTTCTCTGCTGCTGTGCTGCTTATGGGTTCAACTTGACATTTTCTTTAACTGTCAAAATGGCCTAAGAGTGTCGGTCATAAACATTATATTTAACACGATTAATTAATAGCTTTCATTGTTTCAGTGTTCACTTATATGCACTGAAAGAAAATTATCATTTCTCATTCTACTGTATGTCACATAGGTCAGCTGTGAATAGTTCTTAAACTAGTAGATGAACCTTGCAGTCACTACTTCACCAGTCACGCAGTGCGTGCAGCAACGCTAGTTCATTTGTTGGAAGAATCAGCTTTTTCTGAAATGCACATAAACATATCCATTATTGGGTTTCTGTGGCGCAGGAGTGCGTTTCACTCAGTTCAGAGTCAAAATCAGTCTAGTTTGAACCTAGTGAAGCAACTATGACAGCAAAACAAATGATACAATGAGAACAAAAAAGATGAAGCTAAAACTGCTTTGTTGGAAGATAAAGAATAAAAAATAACATTCTCAACAAGTGCTTTTATTTTTAAAACAAAATGATTATTGACATAAAAATGACACATTGAATTGGTCTCATTTAAGCTTCCAATTCATTGTTCGTGTATCTTCATTCTGTCCAAGTATTGAATTCAGGTGGCAAATTGGCCCAAGAATGAAGCAGCGATCGCTGACCAACCCATATGTTTCCTGTCATAGAAAATGTCAATAATCTAAAGAGCATCTGTCACAAAAATAATTCAGTCAGCAAGAGCTGTCAGTTTCCATTTGTGAGCAACATAACGTTACAATCTGAGAGCTGGCTGGAATGACTCCTGGTTGTTTTGCATTTATGCATCTTTAAGTGATACTTGGGGTCACATCAGCTGTATTATCTGTGAAATGTTTTCAAGAGACAAGTGCTCTATTTGTTTTCTTGCAAATCTGCAATGTTGCATCAAGATGGTGTTTAATACCATTTCAAACAATGAAATGGCTGTATAGAAATATGCTTCCATACTGTGCATATGTTTATTTTTTTTTCCTTTTTTGCACCAAGTTCTTGTACAGTGTCATTTGATTAGCAGGAAAAATATTATTTGCATTATCTCCTGTTTGTATTGCATATATTGCATATGTTCAGGGTGTGTTTTTTTATCATTTGTTTTTGTTCCAATGATTGTATAGACTTTTTGGTGGTAAAAGAATATTGTTTAAAAATGATTAGCCTGAAGAGAAGCAAGTGGATGTGAATTCAAATTAATGCACTTTTATTTTCACTCTTGTTTTATTAGGGAAGATGTGTTCTGAGCACACACTGCCTTTCTTAGTCAACAAGATTTAAAATATTCACTCCCAGGAGCTGCTCAGTCTAATCAGCTTTGAATTGTGAGCTTTGTGCATTTTCACTGGAGCAAAGTCCCTTAACAGTCATCAACACAATAAACAAGACAAAATCAGCCTTGCTTTTTGTTTAGGTAATTAGGCTACTGCTGCACCTGTATAACAGTGATTCATGTTGGAGTTCTGACCAAAATATCAAGAGGCATTCAACTCTTAGGTGAAGTTAAGATGCTATACTAAACTGTCTAAGATAAACATATATTCCATTCTGCTAATAATTCCCACACTGCATTGCTAGGTCTGTTCCAGCGGCCTTGCTGGCACTTGGACATGTCACACTCCTAAAATGTCAGACCCATCTCTTCTGACTACATCTAATACAGTGGGGACATTCTCAAATGGTGCGGAACAATTATTTGTTATAGGTAAATTTAACTTTCTAGTCCTTTTATAGTCTAAATTTGACTTGTTAGAAAAGAAAATGCACAACTTAATGGTCTGGAGTGTGGATGGACAAAACGTTAATATTATTTTAGGCTGTTTGGTGGTTATGACTTTCAGGAAAGGAATGAGCTTTTATTTAAAAGGCACCTTACATGGAAAAAATAGGAAAACAATAGAATAATACCATGATTAAAAAATATGAAGTCATTATGATTTTTTATGGCAGATGTTTGCATTTAAATTTCTTTTCATGATTTTTTTCTCCAACTAATTTCTAAATACACTAGCCTTGTTGACTTTTCATAAAGAGCAAGCAAACAAATTGCATTTATAGATCATGTAGATTTCTCACAATAAAACATCATTTCAGTCATTAGAACACCGTGTATATTTCACCCTGCCATCGTATTAGACATGCATGATTGAAACTGAAGTCAGTGATTTTGTTACAGGCACCCTGTTAATGAAAGCCAGCAGCATAACTGACAAGGTGCTCACAACATCCCAGCATCTTCCACTTATGTGTCCCATGGCTGAAAGATCATCACTATTTACAAAACACTAATGAGGTGCTGCTAACACACCTTGGAAATACAGTAATGTATTAAACTAAAAGCTGAAGTTAATGGACGCAGTAATGAAAGTCTTTATAAACCCACCATTAACACTGCATCCTTTTGGAAATAAGCTGATCAGCACATTTAGAGACACAGCTGCCATTTCTATAAGTTATAGATGTATTCATTAGTGTGTGGATATGCGTTGAGTTGCTTTGATAACACATTAAAGTACACTGAGGTCTAGGAATGGAAGGTTTTGTTTTAATAACTTCAGTTTAAGTATGACAATAGCATGTGCACCAATACAAACCATTTCACATCTGGTCACTGGTCTGCTATAATTTGTTTTCCTTGTTTGTGCTGCATAAAAACTTAGGTTTTAAGTTTCTACTCTAGTATGTGTCCATTGACCTGAGAGTATTTCAGTCGCTTGTCATAGTTTTCTACCTACCTTCAACAGAGAGGTGCTGTGTTGTAAGTTCATTTGTTATTGACTTACTGGATACAAGCAGTATATCTTCATGTACTTGAGTAATAGCTGCATTGCTCATAGAAGTACATTTGTAAATGTTAACTGCAGACTAGTTATTGAGGCGCTATTTCACTACTAGTTGACATCTGGGCATTAAAGAAGTGTGTGCATTATTACAGTCTAATGGCTCCAGCTCATGACAGCATTATGTATAGTGGTAAATATATTCATGCACTTGTTTGTTATTGACAGTCCTTACAGTCTTACCCACCACAAAAACACACCCCCACACAGAGAGTTTGGGATAAAGTTTTCATCTGGATTGGAACTCCCAGATTCGTTGTGACCTGACAAGTCACCTCAGTGGGCTGTAATTTTTGGAACCCAAGTTTGCGAGAGAAGCCGCTGTCAGATATTCTCTGTTTCACTGAAGCACAGTTATGTGTGTTCTACAAGTTTCTGTTATGCTTTCGCTGATGCCATCAGTAAGTAAAAATATTACCATAAAGTCAGCTGTGGGCCTTATTTTAAGCTTAATGTTAGGAGCAGGGAAATGGATGTTGTTTTATAATAGACACTGGCTGAACAGGTAAAAGATGACTAGAAGGTGCGATAACTGCAGGTACAACCCAAATCAGAAAAAGTTGGGATAGTATGTAAAATCAAAATTAAAACTGAAAATAGTGATGTGTAAATTATTTGTCCTGTATTACATTGAAAACAACACAGCTGTAATACATCATCAGCTTTATTCTTTGTTCAAAATAAACAAATACCATCCCAACTTTTTCTGATATGGGGCTGTGTTGACCCAGAGGTAGAGGCATGTAAATGCTTGATGCTGCATAAATAAACACGGGTACTTGCAGAGAAACCGTGCTTCAAAACAGGGAATCATACAGCAATTACAGAGTAAACCTCGATGCAGAATTATACAACATCATTTCCAGTGCCTTCTCCTGATGCCTCTAGTTTTGCAGAGAACAACCTGGGGTCGCCCAGTTGATTACAACGAGCCTGGCCGGCACTTGCACAATGATTCATGCAATCTTACTCATCATTTTCACAGGATTGCCTCGATTATATTTCTTATTACACTATCATGCACTCGACAAATGAGCTTTGGAAACAAGGGTAAAATATCACCTTTTTTTTGAATGTCCCAAAACTTGCATTATAATGAGTTGTATATGAACGACAAAATTGTCTTTGGATGACAAATATTAATACATATCATAAAACCTTATTTGTTGATGTACTTCTCCTGCTTTCCTCTGTCGTGTCTCAGACTCCCCCCATTGGATCTGCAGCTCCTCCCCTGCTGCTAAATCATACTGAGAATCATAGATCACCAGAGACTTCACAACAATTTATATGCAAATCGGATGTCATTTATTAGCCTTTCACAGAATCAGTTCAGATTATTGGAAAAAATAGAGCGATGCCTGCACCTTATCTTCTTTTACAGGTTTCCTACAAGAGAAACAGTCTTAAAACTTTACTTTAGACACCAACTGGAGATGATTTCAGACATTTATCAATTCTGGCTTTGCAGTCTAATACCAGACTCTTAATTTTCATGGCCTATTTATGGATGCTTAGAAATGTTAGGAATTAAATTTGAGAATAACATAGTGCTCATGTTTTAAGGTGGTCAGCTATGCATAGCCTACAATGCAGCACGGTATAAACAGACATCTAGAAAAAAGTGTGAAGTGACAGCTTGAATCTATTAGAACAGCTTGGTGTAAAATTTCTTTCCAAGAATACAACATGTATGACTAACCCTATTTTTTATATTATCACCATTTTGTAATCCAGGTAAATTCCACTGCAGGTTAGCAACCTGGCCAAGGTAGCAGACAATACAGTCCACCATGAAACACACATACTAGAACAATTACAATGTTTGAAGGCTTAGATTAGCTAAGATCAAAGGGCATGACAGAACGGTTATCAGTGTTAAAATGTGCTAAGAACAAACAAAACAGAAAAAGAATCATTTAGCACTCAGTTTACAGTGGCCTTGAAATTCAGTCTGTGATACCAGGTTTGCTGATTTCATTTCCCTGTGCAAACTATTCCCAGTGGCCTGAGCAGAAAAAAATGGGAGCTCTCATTCCTGTCTTTGTATGAATGCTGGGGACATGCTGCAGATATATGTTTGGACTATGACTGGAAAATCAGCTCCATGAAATAAGTATGAAAAGAAATAAAAGTTATCAAATAGGGTGCATATTGAACCAGGACAGGCAACCAAATGTTGCCATAATCCACATTCAAACCACCAGGCTACATCTTCACAGATTTGCCTCCCTCTATAGACATGGATCAGTTGGACCCCCCAATTAAAAAAAAAAAAAAGCCACCTGGGGAGTGCAATGTGCATCAAAGAGCAACACAGCGACCAGGATTCACCTCAAACACGATGGCAGACCAACATGTGAGAGATAATGCGGACCAGCTCTCTAAGCGCTGGGTGGAATACCACGATCCTTAGTTTCATGTAGAATATCACTATGTGGTGTGATTAGTGTGGGTCCAAGTGCATGGGCAAAGCTCAATTTAATCGGCACAGCCTCAGCATTGCACATCTACAGGCAACATAATTCAATAGCATACAATTTTCTAGTTTCGCAAAAAGTTAAATAGTTTGTTAAACCTTTGCCCAATGGTTTAACCCCCCACCTTGTGGGAGGAGCCTTCCGGCAGCATCTCTCCTTATAGGCCAGATGCTGAAACTAAGTAATAACACCTTTAGAAACCAAGTTCCCTGGGAGCACGCACAAAACTCCCCTCCCCCTCGCTTCCTGACAGATGCCACAGACCCGGTTCACATATCCAAACTACCAAACTCAGCTTGAGCACAACACAGGTTATGTTCAGTTCTCTGTATGCTCCTTAACAATATCTGCTGGTTGTTCATTCACTAATCTCAGGGTCACTGCACCTTGTTTATGTTTGTTTAGTTAGTGTGTTAATGCCAATATGTGTTTTGTTCTGTTAATATTAATGTGTTTATTTTAGTCATAATCAATGTGTACACTTACGTTTGGTACCTCACAGTCACTTTATGTACCTGATTCTTACTATGTCACTTATTTGGAGTTAAGCCTCCCCAAAAAGATCATATCTGCATATGAAACTCTTCTCAGCAGGTCAACGAAGTGTGACTGCTTAAATTTGTTACGTGTAATAATAATGTGTGAGATCACAAGGAAGTAGCGGACAAGAAACAATGCTTGCATGGAGATCTCAGGTGCCTCTTGCTAAGTGTAGATGCTATAAAAACATATGGTCATTTGGACCTTTTGGGGCAAAAATGAATATAGAAAATGAGCAGGGTTATCCTTTTAGAATTGAAATAGAAGGAACCTCGCAGTTCCAGTTGTTTCAGTGGTTTGTTTTACAGGCACATTATTATGCTGTGTTAATGTGGTCTCCTTAATACAAGCCCAGTCTCTTTATCTGTATTGTAATACTTCCAAAAGGAATATTAATTCTCAAAATAAAGTATTATGTTTCTTTTTATAGTATTTGAGGTAAGGTCCCAGTAATCATACTTGTCCATATGATGTGTGAGCTCTTTTCTGCAGTAGCTTATCCATCCTCCCTGGGCAGGGGGGGAGGCTGTGTTATTTTTCAGCTTGAATTATCTGTGCTACTGGTGCATGATTCATTTTAAAAATTCAATTTTGCAGCTAAAACACTATGTGAGTGTAATGAGGACAAGAATATTAAGCATTGCCAAATTAAAACTATTCATAACACTGATTAAAAGCACTACTCTAAACACACACGTACAGTCACGTAAACTCAGACACAAAAGAATCACAAACATTTCTATTGTGTAGGGCTGACATCTTTATTTTAATTCAGTATTACTGACATAGCAGCAACCATTAGACACTGAACTGTCAAGAGAGCTACTTAGCTTCACACTCAAGGCCTGGTTTGTTTTCTTAATGGCCAGTTATTCAAAAAAGTGAACTTGTTTATTTTGTCTTTGTCACTCTGGCTAATTCTTTGCAGTTTTATATGAGGCAAATGCTCTTTTCAGACATGCACTAACACCCTGAAATTATCTAGACTTTACCTGGAGGAGCTTTACATGAGAATGCAAATATCTGAGTCAGTCGACCTGGATGTTAAGCAGAATTTACTCTGCCGGTTCCCTAGTACAAAGTCTGTGTAAGGTCCAAGTGAGCTGGAGTGAGCCCTTGTGAAAATACAGCCGTGTATAGTCTGGAGTATTGACATGGACCTAGTGGTTATGTTGATGATGTTCTATCGTGTGACAGGCACAAAACTGGAAGAATATGAACATTCAATGGTGAAAAAACCTCCCAGTAATTTCCAATGAAGATGCCAACAAAAAAATCTAATTGGAGACACATCAAGATTTAGGAACTTCTATCATTAAGAGTCAGCATCAGAATCGTCAGACAAGAGATTTGGTTGTTCATGACCAAATTACAAACCGGCAGCATGATCACGTCATGTGCAGAAACCAAATGTAGTATATCGAGTAGGTGAGAACACATCTGACACGGACTATCTCCTGCTGTGCGCTACATGTCTGAAAGGGCAACTCTCAACAAAGTCCGGGCCTGATTGGCCATAGTCCATTGGTGAAAATGGCTAAACTGTAACTACAGTTGTTGAATCACACTCATTTGAATGCCCTCGGCCAAATTAAACACAAAACATAATAAAAAATGAGACTCATACACTGAAAAAAAAGATTTGTTGGATTTACTTGATTGTAATGTGTACGTCGGTGCCACACAATGATAATGTGTAAAACCAACATAATTTTCTTCTGGGGTTCACTTTTTTGAATTATGTTAACAGAGGAAACATGAATGAATTGCATTGCATATACTAGCATAATTTGTGTAAATCCAAAGACCCGTTAAGTCCTTTTTTTCAGTGTTGACATTTGTTTGTTGTGTGTGAGTTGACTGACAATGTTTCTTTATCATTAAATGCTAATTTTAAATTCTTCCTTATGTATTTACTCTGATTAATGAGATTTCCTGCTACATGGTGCCTGGGTAGAATCTGTCACATTTAGATGTCGTCAGTCTATAGTGGGTACAGTCACATTGTGTGGCACATTACTGTAGAGTAAAACGCACATTTTCCACCTGTTTTTTTTTTTCTGTATTGACCGTGTTAGTTCACTTAAACTGATAGATTGACCAAACATGTTGGAGCATTTACAAACTGTGCTGCTGCTTGAAAAATGAGAAAATAAATCACCATGGCTCATTGAACAGATATTTGGCAATTTGAAAAACAGTCTGTGTCCTCTACTGTTTGCTGACTTTGATGAATTTCTGCTACATCAAGCAGCTCAAATTCAGACTGATATTATTGATGTATTTTATGACTTGGAATGTTTAAGGATGATATATTTACCAGTTGTAGATGTGGAATATCAAGTGTTGTGTCAGCAGTGTAATTAATACTATAAGATTATGCGATTGTTGAATAAAGGGAACTCGAAATTCATTCACTTTAACTCTACTGATGTTTTATAGATGTAACACGGGAGCACCGACCAAGCAACAGAGACATCCAGCTATGTATAAATATAGAGAAGCACACAGGCAGCATGCGGACACAAATCATACCATAGATGATACCACATAAAATCAAACGTGACACTTCTGGTTAATATGAAACTGCAACCATATTGATATTCACATGGTTAGTACAATATTATTTATATTCTATTTTATAAACAAATTATATAGTCATTATGACATTCAGATCAAAAAATGCAACTGACACTTTTCAACTTGTAGACTTTGCTAAGTGTAAGTAAAAATACGCCTGCTCTGACCCCTGATAGCCAGTTTCAGGCTATTTTACTGATTGTTATTCCTCGGCACCGGTGAAAACTGCGTCCATTAGTCTGGTCCACTCTTGTGAATGCGATATCTCAGCAATGCCTTAAGGGAATTTATTCAGATTTGCACAAACATCCGCTTGGACTCAAGGATGAACTGATTAGATTTTGGTGGTCAGAGGGCGAGGTCAGTGACCTCACATCTGTCCCATCCCCCTGAATTTGACAAGTTGCTGGAGGCAAACAACCATAAAGCGATAATTCTAGATTTTGTGCCTCCTCTGCTTTCCAAGCTTAAATTTGAAAGTCCTGAGTATTTGTAATCCTTTACTATCCATATAACCAAATTCAGAGATACTCACCAATTGCACAACATACTGGTTATGACAGTTTCATTCCAAATAGTAGTACAGTAGGACATCCCTGTGAATACAAAATCTTACAGACACCTTGAGGGAATTTCTTCAAATTTGGCACAAACATCCATTTAAACTCATGGATGAAATGATTACATTTTGGTGGTCAAAGGTCAAGATCAGTGTACTCATGTATGTCACATTCTCAGGAATCTGACTGATTAGCAGAGGCATTCAACTGCAAAGATGTAATTCTAGTTTGAACTTTTGCAATTTGACTAAAACTGACATTTCCAGTTTCACCTGGATATGCATGTACATATATTATTCAACAGTATTTAAACAGTGACTAAATATGACAGTCTTTAACTCAGTGATATGTTCTTTCTGTAATCTCTGACATAAGGGTTTGTACTGTACATAAATGTTGTAATGGAACAATCACTTGTTAAAATGGTGATTTCCCTTTTTGATGGCAGCTAAAAGAGCACCACTCTCCATTTGCACTGAACTCTGTTTTGACCACATGCAATATTAAGTCTATACTTGCTCTTTGTAGAAAACCTACGCATATTCTGTGTTATACCCCTGAAGAGCGCAGATGACTGTATTAATGCACATATAGAACAAGTGATGGAACCTTGCAGCTATTCAAAGCCCACTAGACTGAATGCTGAATGACATTCATTTCATATGCTAATCAATAGTTGCACATTGATGCTGAATTTAATGAGGGCAATTTAAAGTAAAGAGATTTTAGCGTTCACTCTGACACACTCATCTGTCCAAGTGTTTGTACAGTTTCACAGTATGTAGATTATGAAATACAGTTGACACCAAAGCATAATGTGTTGTATGATTTAATCTATTTCAGTCTCAAATTTTTGAACATGAAACACAAAGGCTGTGTCAAGAGCAATTCACTTGACCTTTGGGCTGTTCTAGGAGGAAACCTGTAGCTGAACTGCAGTGAAATCAGTGCCTTATTCAGAATAATCAGGATATATGCTGTTGTACACTACAGATTAATGTTTGGACACTTCAAATCAATAGGAAAGTGTATCCAAGTGTATTTCCTTGGGTCTTAATATTAAACAATCCACTGAGCATCAAAGTGTGACACCAAGAATCAAATGGCATTGAACTGATTCGTGACTTTGGCATAACAGCCATCCTCATCCATGAGATGAGATGAGATAAATTTTTATTAGTCCCATGACAGGCAAATTTGCAATTTTACAGCAGCAAAGGGATGTAAACAAGACACTCAGCAGAAAAGCTAGACAGGTAGCAGCCAACATATCAACAATAAAGACAGAGTACTATTTACAAAATATCTCAGAATAAGGAATAACATTCACATATCATTGCACTGGGTGGGGGGCTCATTCGAAACAACCTAAGTGTCTTCAGCTGGTAGAGCTGAATCAGTGTTGTTTGACCAGTCCAGTTTATTGTTGAGGTGAACACCCACGTACTTCTAAGAGTCCACTCTCTCAGTTTCCATTACTTGGATGTTCACCGGTGCTGGAGGGGGGTGTCTGCGCCTGTGGAAATCCACCACCAGCTTCTTGGTCCTCCCCTCATTGGTGAGAAGAAGTTCAGTGGATTCCAGTCCACAGTCCCGTGTTAGTTCTCTGTACTCATCTTATCTGTGATGAGACCGAATGGTAAAATGGTAAATGGACTGTATTTTATATAGCGCTTTCTCACAGTGTGTTGCACTGGCCAAAGCACTTTACAGAAGATCATACACCATTCACACACAACATTCACACACCGATGACGACAGGCTGCCATGCACCAGCGCTAGTCAAGCCACCGGGAGCAATTCGGGGTTCAGTGTCTTGCTCAGGGACACTTAGGCATGCGGGGAGACCGGGAGTCGAACCACCAACTTGCTGGTCAGGAGACGACTGCCCTACCTCATGAGCCACAGCCACCCCATTACAAAGTCATCAGAGAACTTTTACAGGTGACAGTTCAGTGAGCTGTTCATGAAGTCTGCAGTGTACAGGGTGAAGAGGATCGGTGCCAGGACAGTTCTCTGTGGGGCCCCTGTGCTGCACACAACCATGTCAGACACAGTCCCGTGCCCTCATAGACTGTGGTAGGTTTGTGAGGTGGTTCGGAATCCAGCTTGATAAATGGAGGTCGACCCCAATGTGTTCCAGCATGTCCCTCAGAAGCCCTGGCTGTATGGTGATGAAGGCACTGGAGAAATCAAAGAACATGATTCTCACAGTACTCCCAGACTTCCCCAGGTGGGAAAGAGCTCTGTGTAGGAGGTAGATGGCAGCAGGGATTTGTCAGGTTTTGCTTAGAACAGTGTAAGGTCTAGACCTGGTTATGTAAAGTGCCCTGAGACAACTGTTGTGAATTGGTACACAAATAAATTGAAATGAACTGGGTATGCCATGAAGTTTCCTCATTATTTTCTTACATTTTTATCTCTCAAATGAGTGATCTCTTAGCTGAGCAAATAATTAACTGTGATCTTTTAGTCTCTAAATTAAAAAAGGGGGGGCACACAAAAATTGGAATAGAATATATTGTAGCAATTAACAAGATTGCCCAAATGTGGCACTCCAAGAGTGCCAACTGTTTTAATCTTCCTGAAAAAGGTTTTCCTTCCTACATTACTGGTGAACCTGTGTATCAGCTTCATCATGTTGATCCATGTCACTGAGATAATAATAAATTAATACATTTAATAATAATACAGTTCAACCTTAACACAGTCACTACAGGAGTCTATATTGAAAGATAATATGCAGAAACAGCACAGGGTAATCAACTAAAGAGTCATGCATTTGTTCCCACAGTCAGGGTGTGCTGGGGATTTGCTAGCATGCGCAGTGTGAGTGGGATAGATGAGTACTGGTGGCAGGAGGTCACTTTTTTCTGCTGCCCACCTTGGCACACAACTAGCTTGTCTTCAGATCAGAGCTTTGCCATGAACTGGAGGTTGGCAATGAATCCAAGTGGTCGGGGGAGATAAGGCAGCCTCTGGGACATTACAGATGCAGGCATTAGCTGAGTGGAGACTTGATGGAGAGCAAGGCAAGCTGAGGCCTTTGATAGTGCTGCCGATGTTTACTGCCACTACTCAAGAATGGGGCATCTGCTAGGCAGTCAAGAGACTTCAGACTTACACAGACTGGTACAGACACAGAGTGCTCAACAATCCAGTTAGTGCACAGGCACAGTGATCAGATGTTTTAATGTTGTCTGGTCTTTGCCATGTTGCCTCTCTTGGGACAGCTGGCAAAGGCAAAGTGGCATAGTTCCTAACATTCACCAACGTTAGTATATTATAGCACATATTAGTCAGCAATATTTGTATTTAATAACAGTCTTTGAGGAGCATTTATCTTAAATCAGCTGCCATTCAGTGTTCATACCCATAATTTTGTTGAGCCTAAGCGTGGACTTGCTTTCCACTTTTCCTTGTTCCCAATTTTTTTCACCTTACTGACATGAAGGCAGTTCCCAGTGGCTTGCTAGCATGCCACAATTTCAGCTCTCTGCTTATCTGACAGTAACAGTGCTTGTCCCACCCTGAATCTAACATTTACTCTACCATCCTTCTTCCTCTTCACTGGCTTCAAGTAGCTCTGCCATTTACTATGTGTGCCAAGTCTCCAAAGCAAAAAGACAAGCCTGACCGCAGGGGGAGGAGAACAGTTGACGAAGTGGCTGTCACTCTGGTGGTGGTGTTTCTTGGGTGAGTAGTTCCATAGCTGGAACAAACATCAAGTATCTAAACTATATGTTATTTAATGTACAATGGTCCTCATTAATTAAAAAAAATCCAGATGTCCAAACAGTATGGTCAACCAGCTGAACCTGATTGACAGACTGTTTAATGGTGATAAATTCCATGGCATTTCAAGCCCAATGACCTTTCTGAATGTAGGCATATACTATATAATTTTCAAAACTGGTATTTGCCTACTATTTCAGTTATGCAAACAGTGCAATAATTGTTATGAAATTTTTAGTAATGCTTAAATATAAACTGTGAATATTTTCATTTGAAGTGTAACAATGTTGTATATTTCAGCAATCCTCATAATATTCTTTAAAAACTATATTTAAAACAAATAAAAAGGTTTCCCTCAGTTTACTGGTTTATAATGTATCAAGGAAACACACACTTTTAGTTGTCGGATGCTTTATGGTTTTGGGTTGTATATTTGTCCATTTTCATAATGTCATATCTCAGGAACACGTTGAGGAAACTTCTTGAATTTTGGCGCAAGTGTCCATTTGTATTCAAGGATGAACTGGAAAGATGGTGGTGGTCAAAGGTCACTGTTACGTTGGCTGTTTGGTGGTGGCATACAATCGTGAAGCTCTAATTTACGTATGGATCTTGAAGGTATGCAAAAAAAGGCTCACAATTCTTAAATAATCATCCTTTTTAAACAAATTACATATGCATCCAATAAATATGCATTTTCTCTGGTTAAGAATAAGTGATTACGAGTCCTTACCATTTGAAAATGTTGACCAGCTGTCGACGTGTTTCATCTGATGGTGATTTATTTTTTGTCATGCTCCTTGCACATTTCTTGACCCTTTGAACTGGACCTGAGAACAGTATCAACCTTTAAGAAAATCTAATATTAAAATTTGAATTTAGTAATGTGCTTTGCACAGAAACTGATTAAAACACCCTTTATTCTGAGACCCCATTTTGATACCAGCTATTTGTCAACTGATTGCTAATTAAAAAAGATTTGACTCTATCCAGAGTATAATTAACTCTACTTATGCACAGCTTATACCAACACCAGGGTTTTAACTTTTCTCAATTTGCTGTGTGCTTTTACACTTTCTTGCCTGGGTTTGGTCAGGAATCTTATTTATATGAGATATAACAGCATTACATTATTTCAGTTTCCAATCTTTAAAAAAAAAAACAACTGAGCTGACCTTTTCAGAGAGCACAGCAGACAATCTGTAGAGGGCCCATTTATAAGTCAGCATGTGTTAGCTCATTAAGTTATACAGAACCTAGTTTGCTGGATAACCTGATCAGCAACAGGAGGCCACATTTATATTATTTGATCACAGTACACGGCAGCAGTAGAGGGTGCCATTATGTCAAATTCTGTAGACAATTTACATGTGTAAGAGTAAAGTTACTCCAAATAAGAATAAAGGTGTAATAATTATCTCAAGGATTTGGCTTTACTTTAAAACCACCATCATGCAGACAAAGATACAATAGCTAACACATTAATTATCCTGACTCATAAGAGTAGTGCGTGAAGAAGAAGAAGAAGAAGAATATGCATCATTCTGCCCTTCACTGGAAAAAGAACAAACCGAAGTAAACACTGGCCCTATTGAGAGAAGCTTTTGCTTTCAGCAGATAGACAGCAAACCTTCTCTGAACAATGATTCAGCCTTTGAAGAGTTGAAGTTGTTTTGATCATCTTGTGAACATTAATTGTGAATTTGTGCTGTTATTGAATCTTACATACTGCGTATACCTGTGATATCATCAGTCTAATTGATGCACCTCAGCAATCAGCTGGCACACCTGTTATCTGTAAGCTGCTGTTTCTTATTTCACCTGTGCCTACTTCTGACAATGTCTGTAAAGTGAAACTGACTTACATGTCCTTTATAAGATCATTCCACATCTGGATACTGGGTATGTATACTCAGCACTTCTCTAAGTGTTTAATCTTAATCTTCATGCTTGTATTTTTCCATCAGCATTGTGCTTTTTCACACTGATCCTGGGAAGTCATGTTTGCTTGTATATCCAAAACAACATTTCAGTGAGTTTCCCAGATAAATGTCCAAACCCAGACTAACCTCACTACAAAAGAGTACATTAGAAAATTGTAACAGTCCCAGCCGACATTGGGCGAGCAGGAAACCCAAAAAAACAAATCCATTAATTGGAAATATTAATGTTGGTGACTGAGTTTTTTCAAGTCATTTTACTTTGTTTTTATAGATTGGTAAAGTGAAAACAGATGGTTTCAGGTCGAACCGATCGACATCTTTGGCCATTACCGACCTGATGGAGGACATTACAAGTGCTATGGATGAGAAGAAATACACGATGGGAATATTTATTGACCTAAAAAAAGCATTTGACACAATCAATCATGAATTATTAATGGACAAGTTAGAAAAATATGGGATCAGAGGAATGGTTCTGAAATGGATTAAAAGTTATTTGACACAGAGGCGTCAATTTGTGAAGTTGGGTGAATACCAATCGAGTGAGCTGGATATTGTATGTGGAGTGCCTCAGGGTTCTGTTTTGGGACCTAAATTATTTATATTATACGTTAATGATATATGCAAGGTTTCTGATTTAGTGAAAGTGGTTTTATTTGCTGATGACACTACCATATGGGCATCGGGTGCAAACCTACAGCAACTCTCTGGACGGGTTTCAGAATAAAGAATAATAAAGAAGAAATGGTATGATAGTAATATACTATCTCTGAATATGGATAAAACTAAATTTATGGTATTTGGGAATCATAGACTAGATAATGAACTTCAGTTGAAAATTGGGGGAGCTAATATAGAACGAGTATATGAAATTAAATTTCTAGGTGTCATAGTGGATGATA
>NW_018127883.1:9726355-9733592 GCF_001952655.1 Monopterus albus | reverse complement strand
AAAAAATAGTACTAGAATTGATGAGTTTAAACATAAATATAAAGGTATGTGTCAATCAAGATATATTCAAGAACAGGCTTAATGATTGATTAGATGGAACATTGTGGGTGTGGTGTATGAATGTTAACACTTTGTAATAATTCTTTAGTATATTACTTGTGTGGTGTAGAAGATAATTATTTAAGAATGTAATTATGTAAGAATGTTAACACTCTGTTATAATTTTTTTAGTATATTACTTGTGTGGTGTAGAAGAGAATTATTTATGTAGAGATACTGCTTGCAAACCAATGATGGTAAGATGATGTCATGGGGTAGGACTGGATAAGTCTGACTTCTTCCTACTCCATTCAAGCATGTACTAGGTATAAGCAAATTGATATTGGATTAGCATTTGTTGGATATGTGTAAAATTATGTGTGTTGATATATCAACTGTCTTTACATGCTTGAAAGAATAAATAAATCAAAATAAATCAAATCAAAACATATTTAAAGATGTGTTTAGCAGAATAAAAAGGCTAGGCAATGAATAACACTAAATTCATGACCTGTTACATTTACAGTTTCTGCCATTTCAAGGCCTGGAAAATGGTGGTAGAGAAACTTGACTTTATCTTCCACAAACTGAACATTTCTGCCTCAAACCTGATACCAAACTTACATTTCTAGTTTCTAATGTTAATGCAAAACTCACTCTGACATTTATTTAAAATCCAATTTAGCTCAGGTGCTAGGGGATATCAAGTCTTGATAGAGTTTTGTGTCACCTCTCTAATGAAGGAACCAATGCAAGGACTTAGAGGCAGATGAATATGAGCAGATGTCAGAAAGTGATCTGACACACATTCCATCAATTTCGCCATGTATATGCAAGGAAATGAAATGTATGAATATCTCATTCAGTAAACAGAATGCCTCATATAGCACCACAAAATCGCATTAAACCAGAAGCTAAGTCATTCCCTATTTGTCTGTGTGATATTTCTGTGTGTATATATTGTATATGTCTGTGAGTAATTTTGATACCATCTATAATTTTGACAGTTTGAATCAAGGAAAAACAAATGTACTTAGAACATAAAATCCAATTGTACATGTTTTCAGTTGGTTTATACTCTTACTGAAGGATTTAAGAACTAAACTGTGCCTCGACAGGACACAACAGACCTTTTAAGAAATTAAACAAAGAAGCTACGATCCACAGGAAGATGTGAACATAAAGAAGGCAAAGTTTCCCCTTCTTAAAAAGAAACTGGCTCATACGATTCCCCGTGTAGAAAATGGCAGAATTTGACAGAGATGCGAAACAGCATAAAGGTCTTATCTTGATGACCTGCTTAGACTGATACAGCAAAATATTGGCATTTTAATAAAAAATGCCTCCTGACATTTCTGTCATTTTCTAAATCTTTTCTGTCAAGGTGACCTTTTCTTAGACTCTACTGTGAGCATTTCCTCATGCTCACATTATCAAGATGCTTTGGTCTCTCTTGTGCTCCTTCGGGTGAAGAATGGTATATTTAACTGTAATGTAGTAGTCTATAAAAACTGAACACACACACACACACACACACACACACACACAAGAAAAGAAAAGGAAAAAGTATTTATGCTATTAAGCACTTAAATCTTGAAATAATGATAAATAATTATAATGACATTTGATTTTAAAGTTGTTTATTTCTTAATGGTTTCAGTCATGGTCACAGAAACTAACTGTGGCTCATACCCATTGTCACTTCATGTTCATTTGTTTGTTTCTCAGTTGGCAGGACGCATGCATGTCTAGCTCCTCCAGGTGCCGAGTCCAAAAAAAAATGTTGCTTAACCTGTTTTCACAAAAACACAACTGCAATGAAATAAACTCAAACTGGCTCTTCACCAGGTGCTTCTGTAGAAAGCACATTACCTTGTTAAAAACCATTTGAGGCTTGAAATGTTGAATTCTTTCTACATATAATAAAGAAGACCATTTTAAAAGGAAGCAGTCGAAGGTGTTGTGAGTCTGTGAAATCAGATTGCATCTGTCTGTTACTGCCTGTCTCTCAAATTAATCTGCAACATGACCTTTACAGCCATCAGCTGTCATGAGGCTGATGTTCAAAAGAGATGCAAATGTTAGTGTGGTGAATGGTGTGAATGCATCTGTGCAAATGTTATTGCATCATATTTCTGTTCATTGGTGTAAATTAAAACCAGCAAACTAAAGAATTCTCAGCCACTGCTTAAAAACTTTCTTTGGGCTAATTATTGAGACATTCAAGATTGAATATTTGTCAGCTTGTTCCCAGAGACATCAATACGCGATGCTCAGAAGTCACAGGCTGCTTTAAAGCCAATTTAATTAGACAAGCCTCTCACAACATTCTTAAACAAAACAGTTTAAGACCTAATAAGACATCAAACAATTCTGGCATCTTGTCCCTTGGAAATCAACCACACTGTGTCTGAATACTGTTGGCAGCCTTGAACAAACACACTGGCTTCCTTCCTCAAAGCTTAGAGCACCATCGCTTTGGCACAATAACTCTATTGTTGAGCATGCTCACTTTTACTTGACTCCATGAACAGCAACTCAATTACCACAAGAAACAAGTGAACTTATTCGACACATTACCTAATCACTATCCACCAAACCTCCCATCCTGTTTTGGCACAACAAAGAGTATCAAATGGAAAATTCTGATAAAGTAGGGAGGCAGTGAATGAATCCTCAGATTGTAAATAAATAGAGCTTAAGATACAAACTTTCTGCTGAGCCTCCAGGAATAAAACTGAGCCCTTTCTCTTTGGTGGGTCAGAATTTTACTGCTGAGTTGTTATATCAGCTGACTCCTGAAGGGCACTGCAGCAACACTCCTACTATCCTCAAATTGGATTTCTTCCCAGCTGCTGTCATAGTTCGTCATATCATTTTTGTCTCTCCAGGAATGAGATGGACAAGTTAGAGATAATTTTTTAGGCACATTCAACAGCCTCCCCACTCTGGGTGTGATATCACCATTGTAGCCGCTGAATGTTTCTCTTCATAAGGACCAATGTACAATATTTCTCATTTTCAACCATTTTAACAAAGATTCAAACAAAATGGAATCCTTTGAAAATGATGAATGAAATTTAAAAGTTTAATCTACAGTAGGTCAACCTCATCATCACTGAGCCTTGGGCGCCAGTCGCTGGTTCACTGTGTGTCCTTCCTTAGTAGAGCATGGATCCGGTTGCATATTTCTGTCCAAGCCTGACCACTGCTTATCAGTGTGGCACCTGAGCCCGACTCAAACTGAACAAATGGTAAATGGACTCTACTTATATAGGGCTTTTCTATGTTACCAGGCCAAAGCGCTTTACAGATTCACTCACACACAACCACACACTGATGGTGGCAGAAATGCCACGCGAGGCGCTGGCCTGACCACCAGAAGCAACCTGGGCTTCAGTTTATTTCCCAAGGACACTTCATCATGTGGATGGGGATACCTGGAATCAAACCGCCAACCCTGTGATGAGAGGTTGACCTGCTCTACCCCTGAGCCACAGCTGTCCCAAGCTTATAGTATACACCTGAACCAAGCCCAACACAACTGAGTTTGTATGGTGTTCCCTATCATTAAACAAAGCAGACATTTGAGTGCTCCAGCCATGTAGCCTAAAATTTGACAGATGTGTCTGAACCCAAAACATACCCAAACATAATACCTAAATTTCTTTGTGAACTGAGCCCAAACCCTCAGGTACCAACGGATCCTGTCGGTCTCGATTCAGGTATCCATATTTTATTCCTTGGACCACTGTTGGTAGGCACTACTGTGCACCGGGAACTACCCAGCAAGACCTGCAGTTTGGGAGATGCTGTTGTCAGCTATCACATTTTGGCTCTTGTCATTGATCTTTATGCTGCCCGTTTTTTCTGCTTCCAACCCATCAACTGTGAGAACTGAATGTTCACTTGCTGCCTAATATACCCCACACACTGACAGGTGCCATAGAACTTTGTAGCTACACTAGTGGGCTGGCTCGGTCCACCACTTGGTCCAGGCTGAAAGATCTCAACAACATTTGGATTGCTATGAAATTATGAAAATATTCTCAGATTTCAGCATCAGTTATCTAATAAAAAAATAGCCTTTTGTTCACACCTGATCCCTTATCCATAAAGATACTGGTAAGACCTACTGACATTACAGTTTCCTTTAGATGGTAGAACTTTGCCTTTCCATTATAATGAACCAAAGCAGTTTCATTACTTTTTTATGGCAGATGGCAACATGTGACTTTCATAATGTGATATTTTGTGTCACTGTGAATAATGAAAATAATTAGTTTTGAGGAAGAAATAGCTATGTCAGACAAAAAAATGACAGAAATGTAAAATAGCTTTATGTGCAGTGATAATATTGCAGGGAAGTGTCATCAGGAAATTGGTTACAGGTTCCTGTGCAATGCCCATTTTTTAATAATTTCATTTAAATGTCTCAAGTGTTTTTCCCACATCAATATCATTGAGAAGATGGCTGTGTCATTGCTCTCACTAGGCTCTGGTTTTTATAATTGCCTCTAAGGCCAGAGGCTAGATGGAGCTGTGTGTTAATTATATGGCCCTCCAGACACTGCAGTCACTGCCAGTGTGGAGAAACTAATAATCTGGGGTCTCAAAATCTCCAAGATAAAGTTAGTAGATGACCTTAAAGTTGTCATTTGTATCCTTTGTTCTTCTTTGTTGTTTCGTCATCCAGTTTTGCAAACTTTTAGTGTAGTTCAAAACTGACAAACATATAACCAATAGTCAGTCAGTGCTAGAGGGAGCTGGGCAAACTCCATTCAGTAAGTCATACTTAACTCAACCTAATAAATAATACATTATATTTCATTATTGAATATATCCAATTACATTAACCAGTAACAAGGACAGCAAGGGAACAGGTGAGTGGAAAGCAGATCAATTTCATCCCGTAAATAAGGGTAAGCTCACCAGCTGGGGCTTCGCAAGTGGCTACATGAAGACTGACAGCTGCCAGATAGCTGACAAGCTTGTCAAAGCCACGGATGACCTCAAATGTCTAGCAAGTATTTTCAGGAATGTGAATGGAGGTGGCAGTGACAAGGTCATATGTAGCACTTCTTTTTATCTTTTTAATGTCTTTTCAGTTTTTAACATGCACACCAATTACATGAATCCCTGTCTTGCTTGTTTTAACCACTTTTTAAGCTGTGATGGCTTGTTCATATTTTCCAAATCTGTATGTTTTTCTTCTCTGTCTGCTCAATGTGACAAAATGAGCAGATGTCCTTAATAAATTTCCTTTGGCATAACATTCAGACACTTTTGCATCAATGACCATGCAGTCTCTACCATTCTTGTATGGTTATTATGAAATTATTAGCAGGTGGGATTAGCTATACTTGTGGGGGCTCTAAACTGGGTTCATACTAGCTTTGCAAGGACCAACACCAGTTGTGGGGCCACAGGCCAGTGCCCATGATGCAGTTTGTCAGATTTGACAAAAACACCATTGTGTATAGTTAAGATGAGTGTCGGCTTTGGTTAGGGGTAGTGTAAGGCTTTTTGTGCTCTGTTCGGGTAAATAATACCCGTTTTTTTTTTCTTTTTATCTAAAGAAAAAAGATACAAGAAATTATTTTTTCAGGCAAGTGGTGATTATGGTTAAGGTTACGCTAAGTCTCTTGAAAATGAATGTATTTCTATGCACCAACCTAGTAAGTGACAAAAACAAGGGTGTGTGTGGCCTGGTATTATTCATATTGTGAGGATATAAATCTGTCTACACAGTCACACTGTGGGGACTCGACGTCCTTATGGGAATGGATGAAAGAATGATGTAGCCTTCCTCTGCCAGGTCATATTGTCAGGCAATTAAAGATAGATTATTGGGAATGTATGTAGTGTGTAGAAGACATACATTAGTAATGTGATGTGTGCTGGCTAAAACATCCTCCAAGTTAATCAACATTATATGTTGTTTGCCAAATAAATTTGTTCATATAGTAGAACACAGATTCCTGCTAATGTAATACAAAGCACTAAAGTTACACAAAGCCCAATTTACAACCATATGAATTCAATGCAAAGGTAAAAACATGACCTTGCTACAGCAGGTCACTAATGTTAAACCAAACATTAGCTTTAGATGCTAATGTTTAAATGCTAGTTTGCAGCCTTGTTTATATCAACCAAAGTAAACTGTGCTGATATATTTATCTGGTATATTGCAGAATTTTGTAAATATGAGAGTAAAAGATAATATGGGGGCGATTGTGGTTCAGTGGGTAGAGCGGTCGTCTCCGAACCAGAGAGTTGGAGGTTCAAATCACGGTGCCTGCAGTCCAGATGCCGAAGTGTCGTTGGGCAAGACACTGAACCCCCAGGTTGCCCCTGATGGTTAGAGCCATCGGTGAGCTGGCGCCGCAAATGGCTGCCTCGGTTCTCTACCGGAAACAAATTCCTTGTGTGTGTAACATAGCTGGCCAAATAAAGGAGATTATTATGATTATTATACCAATTTTAAATGCAAAAAGAACTTTAAAGTGGAACAAAAGCCTAGTTCATAACATCAATGAGCCGACAATATATGATTAACCAAAAATATGTTCTTATTCTGTTTGTCTAAACCATAATAACATAACACTACTGGCATTGTTTTTGTCTTTATACTGGTTGCCTAGATACCTTGTTTCTGTAACACACTGATTAAGTGCTTATGAACATCAAACAGCAACCGGCTTTGACTCCTCTCACCTACATTATTTCAGTTATTACATTATTTTCTTATTTATGTGCCACTAATGTTTATGTGGTTTCTAGATTTTAAGTGTAACCCTTTTGCCACCCGGCTCGTTATAGTAAGGGAATAGCTACTTAGTGCATACCCCTCTAAACTCAAAAAAACAAATTGGCAAAAGAGACATTCCAATGTAAGAAACTTTGTCTAGGGTTCAGTATGATCCTCACCTTTAAAACATCAATTGGAGATTTCCCAGAAATGATATTACTTCAAATAACTCAGAATATGTATGTACTTTGTTACTTGTAACTTATGGACAATTTTTCCAGGGACTGTTTCACAGTGTAGAAACAATAAACACACACACTAAACACAGTTCAAGGTTGTGTATTAATTAAACAAACATATACCACAAATTTACCCAGTTCAAATATGAAATAATATTTTAAACCCTTGAAATGATGTTTTAACCACAAAATCAACCTGAGTGCACTC
>NW_018127883.1:9718128-9718910 GCF_001952655.1 Monopterus albus | reverse complement strand
CGACAACATAGCTCCTAGGATCACTCGGGTACTCAAACCCCTCCACCACAATAAGGTGGTGGTTCAAGGAGGGGATTACGTAAATCATTGGACTATAATGCATCTTCACACCAGGATTTGCTTCTGTAGCTTGTATAGTCTTCAAGATATTCAATGAGCAAGCATTTAAATGTTCCCATAGGCCACCATTCATTCATTTAAAATCATAATAATATTTAATCATAATGCATACCACCAAGAACAGTAATAGCCTGCAACCCACAACCAGGCAGAACATTTTATAATTGGAACCATGTACTTTCAGTAATCTCACAATAATAATAAAATTTCAGGATTATAATAGTGTGATCACTTAGATGACCTTGGCTCTGCACACATTTCTCTCTCACACTCTCACACCAAGTCTGTCATTTGATTGGCTGCTCAAAACAGCAACAGACGGTAAGGCTCGGTATAATCGACCTATAAACGTGACCTGTAATAACAGCCAAGCCCCCATAGCCCGAGTAGTTCCAGCCACAATTCTTTTGCGTATTACCGTAATACTCGGGGGAATTTCAAAGAGGTAGTCGCGGATTATTATGTGTGGTATTACAGTAAAGTCAACTGACAAGTTTGTTGATATCCCAAACTGTCTCGGGAATAAAAACACATTCGCCTGAAAGACACGCAATGAAAACGACAGGCAGAAAGATGGAGTGAGAGACAGTGAGTCAGTGTGAGTGAGAGAGAGAGAGGGCGGAAGTTTCTCGTTGAAATTATGCCAACGGACTCTGCCGCTA